>NW_028327174.1:79970443-80273474 GCF_987537825.1 Furipterus horrens | reverse complement strand
GATTGCTATTGCTATATGGGTATTTTGTGGTTTCATATAAATTTTTGAAATATTTGTTCTAGTTCTGTGAAATACATCTTTGGAATATTGATAGGGATTGCCTTGAATCTATGGACTGCTTTGGGTAGCATGGACATTTTAATGATGTGAATTCTTCCTACCCATGAACATGGTATGTGCTCCCACAAAGTATTTATTTATATATTCTTATTTCTATCTTCTTCAATTTCTTAAGTGTCTTGTAATTTTCTGAGTACAGGTCTTTTACATCCTTGGTTAGGTTTATTTCTAGTTTGTTGTTGTTGTTTTTTAAGTAATTGTGAATGGGAGTGTTTTCTCAATTTCCCTGTTCATTAGTTATATATAAAATGCAACTGATTTCTGTTATTCATTTTGTATCCTGCAACTTTGCTGAATTCATTTATCTGTTCTAGTAGTTTCTTGGGGGAATCTTTGGGGTACAGTATCCTATCATCTGCAAATAATGATAGTTTTACTTCTTCCTTTCCATTTTCAATGCCTTTACTTCTCTTCTGATTGCTGTGGCTAGGACTTGCAGTACTATTTCAAATAGGAAAGGTGAAAGTGGACATCCCTGTCTTGCTATCAATCTTAAAGGGAATGCTCGTCATTTTTGCCCATTGAGTATGATGCTGGAAGTAGGTTTATCACATATGGTCTTTATTATATTTAGATATGTTCTATCTAATCCCACTTTTCTGAGAGTTTTTTAATCATAAATGGGGGCTAGATTTAATCTGCATCTATTGATATAATCATGTGGGTTTTATCCTTCATTTTGTTTATGTGGTGAATCACATTTATTGATTTGCTAATGTACCAAACTTGCATTCCCATAATAAATCCCACTTGATCATGGTGTATGATCTTTTTCATGAACAGTTGTATTTGGTTTGCTAGTATTTTGTTGAAGATTTTAGTGTCTGTGTTCATCAGGGATATTGGCCTATAATTTTCTTTCTTTATAGTGTCTTTATGTGGTTTTGGAATTAGGATAATCCTGGCCTCATAAAATGAGTTTGAAAGCTTTCCCTTCTCTTAAATTTTTAAAATAGTTTAAGAAGGAGAGGTGTTAGTTCTCAGAATGTTTGGAAAAATTCATCTATGAAGCCATCCAGTCCAGAGCTTTTGTTTGTTGGGAGATTTTTTAATACTGCTTCAATTTCATTTGGCGTAATCTATCTATTCAGATTTTCTGATTCTTCCTGATTTAGTTTTGGAAGATTGTATGTTTCTAGGAATTTATCCACTTTGGCCAGGTTGTCGAGTTTCCTGGCTTATTTTCTTACAATCCTTTGTATTTATTCAGGGTCACTTGTTATTTCTTCTCTTTCATTTCTGATTTTTTTTTCATGAGGCAAACCCAATGTTCATCTTGTGTCGAAGCATAAGCATCTCTTATTGTTAATAAATTTGATCTGCTCCATAATTTATATAAATTTCTTTCATAAGCTCTCATTAATTTATCTGTCAAGCATGGCTTTTTGTGCTACAAGTTTTGATCTTTTTTTTGGTGTCCAATGATATGTTAGTTAGAAATTGAATGAGCTCATGTTGGAACTTGTTAGACAGTCATGAGTGTGAACTAATTGCCTGCATACTGCTTTGTCTTGTTTGTTTTTAAACTAGAGTTCACTTAGACCTCTTTTAAGTAAAATATAAAAATTTTCAAGTTGACATATGTGGAAGTCCATAAGTTCTAATCCTATTGATAGTACAAAGCAACTTTTTAAACTGAGTTAAGTCTGGATCCTCTCTCAGCTGCAGTAGTCTTATCTATAAAGAAAGATAATTGAGGTTACTAAAGTCAACCTGGTGTAATAGCATATTCCACAGTAATGTAGTACACAAAATAATTTTCTATTTTCCAGTTGCTTATTTGAATAATGTGCTGTCAAATATAAGAACAAACAAAAAACACCTATTTCTTTTTAAGTATATCTAAAAATCTCATAATTCATGAGTCACTCTAGTTATGAAAATGCCATATGAAAAGACCCATAGATACAGACCACAGTATGGTGATGGCCAGAGGGAAGTTGGGACAGGTGCTGGGTGGAGGTGGGCAAAGTGGGAGGGGGGAGGGGACATCTGTAACAGGGTCAACAATAAAAATAAAGTTAAGAAATTAAAAAATAGAAAAGGCAGTTCAGTGTATTTTAAAATTCTCATTTCTGATTTATCTCTTTTGATTAGAAAGGGGATGGAGGGAAATTTCTTGGGTATGAAAATATTCTATGTCTTTATAAAGGTGTGAGTTCCATAGTTGTATGCATTTGTCAAAATCTAAAATATACACTTAAAATTTGAAAATTTTACTATATGTAAATGTTACCTTTAAAAAGAACTTCGATTTTCATTAGTAAGTTTTCTTTTCACAATGTCATCAATTCCCAAATGCTTTCTGTGTGTTATATAGGTTTGAGAAAATAAGTAAATGCATTAAAAATAAGAGTAGTCAGGGAGAACACTACTGAAGAATATTCCTCAACCTTATCCACTAAGAGGGTATAAAAGCAATGATCTATCAGTAACAATGAACACATTCACAGACCAAGTCTTGGTTTCTAAAAGCCACTCCCCCCAAAAAATAGAACTCCTGGTAAAAATGTTGAATCCAAGTATAGGAAAAAAGTGAATCCTTCCTAGAGCAACTTGTTCTGCCATAAATGAAGAAAATGTTCAAAGAATGATGAAAATACATAGAAGAATATAAGATGCCAGCTTGAGAGCACTCAAACTGACCAATCTAGGATATTTTGAATATAAAAATAAATACAGTAGTTCATCGTTATTTTGTGGTTCACTTATCACGGCATCACTGTATTGTGGAATTTTAAAAAATATTCAATTATTTATCACGGATTTTTCACTATATCATGGGATCTTGCTGTACTGTATACATAAGTTGTTAAAGTTACGTAGGTTTAAGAGTGTAGAATAAATTTAAGGTTCCTACTTCACAGGGGGGTCTGGAACATAATACCCATGATAATGAGGGAATACTGTAGTTATAATATTAATAAGGAATTAAATCCCATTGAATAAAATAAGAATTCATGAAGTTGTGAGTACTGGAAGAAGGGAAGGAGGGAAGTAAGGAAAGGAAGGATGGAACATTTTTTCTTGCAGTAGAGTATCAACCAATAGTTACAGAAGAAATGATAACATTAGAAAATCATCAGTGATTATTAAAATAATTGAGAGGATAAGTGTGATAAAATGTAATACTTATATAGTTTCAAAGTCTCTTCCCACAAATGATTTAATAGTTTTGAAGGAAAATATACTGAATTTACAATAGTAGGTTTTCTAGATGGTATTTAGTCTATGCTGCAATAACTTGATATCATGTGTCTCTTACATGATGCCTTGAGCAGGACACAATATCCCTTTTATGATATTTTGCCCAAAATGTAATAGCAGACAAATCCAAATTAAGAGGTATTCCACAAGAAAGTTGACCTATATATTTTACACACACACACACACACACACACACACACACACAAATACAGGGGTAGGCAAAAGTAGGTTTACAGTTGTTCATATGAATCAGTAGTTCATATGAATAATACAATAATTAATAATTAATACATAATACAAGAATAAACTCACATACTGACAACTGTAAACCTGCTTTTTCTTAACCCTGCACACACACATATATACACACATATATAAATGTAGAAAAGATATACCTATAAATACAAAAAAGATTAAATGACAAAATTTTTTAACTTTATTGGCACAATTTATGAAAAATTTTAATATGGACCATGAATTAAGTAAGAATGTACCAGTGTTAAGTATCCTGATTTTGATAATTATGGAACATATAGGTAAGATAATGCTTTTATTCTTAAGGCATACAAATGGAAGGATTTTGTGGTCAGAGTATGTTTCCAATTTACACACACACACACACACACACACAACTTATTCCCTTCTCCATCTTAGGCAAGGTCCATGGCTAAAGGAATTTAAAGTAGGAGCAAGAATAGGATCTACACTTCCATTCCTCTTTTCTTCTGCAACTGGCCAAGAATGGCCAGAATGAGGGAAGGAAGAGTGTTTGGTTGATGACTGAGTGTGGGAGGGCTCACTCTCTACCCTTTTAACAAGTCCTGAAAAATATTTGTGTTTCCAAGTAATTGTTACTCTCTTTAGAATGCCTCTGTTTTCAGCTGGGGCCCTAATCATCTATTAATAAGGAACAAGAAATATCCTACTTATCATTCTGTGACATTGGATTACAACTCTAACATTCAAAGTCTAGGTGAGGTTTTTATATCCTTACATAGTGTGGGTGAAATACAGAATCGTTACGAGTTTGAACTCTCTGTATACATGGACCCTAACCCAAAATGATCCCACACTCCTATATGTGGATGATCAAATTGTTATTCTTGGAAGTAGAACTTTTTCACCCCATCTAAATTATATAAATATAAAGGCAGTAAATTAAATCAAAATTATTTAATCTCTCTCTCTCTCTCCACATACACACACACGTGCGCACACATGCACACACACAGACATATATGTACTTTGTTTCAAAATTTTACAATCCAGGTCTGATATTTCTAAGCCAATTAACTTTGCTGCTAAAAATCTCTATTCAAAAGGGTATAAAGCCAAGTTTGTGTTGCTCTATAGACCATTTAAATTTCCCAGTTACTCTCATGGTCCTTGGAGAGCCATAAGCAAAAAATGTTGCCAAGTAAAAAGAAAACTAAAAAAGTCATTGAGAACTCTAGGTAAACAAGAAAAACAAAGATTTATAGAGTAACAGTGGAAATAGAATATGTGGGTGTGAAAAATAAAACTGGCTCCTGAGGTTTCACTACAAATATATTGCCATCAATTTTGCTGGATAGGAGGAAGAAAATTGCCTGATGACATTAAAATGAGTGGAAATTAAAAGCAGCAAGAATGTAGGAGACCAAAAGGACTCAAAAAGAAAACTTTACCCATTCATAACATTTATATCTTTACAGCCATGAATCATCAACCCACTTGCTAAACTGAATTTTCCCTTTGTAACCAGATGATGGTATGCCATATAGACATAAAATCAACCCATAATTATTAGGATATGTAACTTTACCATCAAAAACTTAATATTTTGGAGCAGAAAAGATTGTCTTATGTACTGTACAAAGAATATAAAGTAATATATCTAAGATAATCATGAATTATCCTGTATATAATATATAATGGCTGCTATGAAGAAAAAACATGCTGAAATAAACAAACAACCATTAAGTGAAGTGTTCTACTTTGTATTCTACCACTTACAATTCCAAGACCATAGACTAATAATTTGTGTCTTATTATACTTTTTGGTAAAGTAACCATTTTCAGGGTCATTTTGTAATTCTAACATCTGTGAAATTCAGGTTGTGAATACCTGTACAAAATTTATCTTTGAGAGCCCTTACTTTAGAAATAAAAATGGTCAGTTTTAAACTATTTATATCATATGGGTCAACCACTGCTTTTTTTTTTTTTTCTCAGCCTTTTGCAATAAAGCAACTGATTTGATCAAAACTGAGAATCAGATGCAAAGTCCTCTAATAAGGCAGGCACCTTGAATGAGTTTGCCATTGTCACTCACAACCCCATCTTCTCACATTGTTTTTATTGTAATAACTGGGGCAAGTCTCAGCATAGCCTTAGGAAGGAAGTATCACACCTGGGAGTTTGGGATTATTTTATTCTCCTCATTCAGTCTGTTGAGAAGGTCTATAAGCAGTTACATACCAATAACAACTATGTAGTCAGATCAGAGTTACCATTACCAAAATTGGGACAAATTGATATCATTTATTTCCTGATATAATGTCATGAGAAACATTCCACTTCTCTTTTTTCATATAACTGCTCAAAATGCATAATATAAGTCTAATTATAAGGAAATATTAGAATGACCTAAATTGAGGGATATTCCACAAAATAATTGCCTTCTACTCTTCAAAGAAGCCAAGTTCAAGAAAGACAAAGCCAAGTTCAAAGAAGCCAAGTTCAAGTGCATGCAGAGCACTTTCAGAGTAATGTAGATTAGGGAGACAATGCATGTTTTTGGATTAGATCCTAGAGTGGAAAATATTAACAGCTATGACAAACATGAGATCACTAATGAAATCTGAATATCGACTCTGGATTAAATAACAGGATTATATTAATGTCAATTTTTATTTTGATAACTGTGCTATGATTATTAATAGAATATCCTTTAAAATAAGCACTAAAGTATTTAAAGTTAAAGGGGACATAGTATCGCCAACTTTTAAATAATTCAGAAAAAAATGTTCACACACACACCAAGAAAGACAGTGGGAAAGCAATGAGAGCAAAATGTAAACAACTGGTGAGCAAGGGTAAACAGAACCTTGCACTATCCTTGCAACTTTTTCTAAATTTAAAGTATAGCAAAATGAAAAAAAAAATTACAAAAAAATTAAGAATGGGAAGCAGAGGGATAATACTGTTTACTACAATGAAGACTAATGTAACCTTCCACTAGTCTCTGCAGCTGTCTCGGTTCTCAATCTAAGAGCCAGTCATTTAAAGGGGTGACTCTTTTCTCTTGAAGGACCTTGCAAACTAAGCTCTTGTACTGACATTCAGTAAGGGGCACAAAAGTCTTCTCAGTAAACACCTGGTTATTTAACCAAAGAGGCAAATGAAGTGGTGTACTGGGAAGATAGTTCTCTGGGGACAAAAAAAAAAGGTCCAATTTATAGTGTTGATTTCTGTGGCATAAATTTTCCCTTCATGGCCAGTTTCAAGCTACCAACAGTTTAATAACTAATTTTAATTTTTTTAATTTAATTTTTATTTTTATTATTGAGGTATACTTGACATACAACATTATATTTCAGGTGTACAACATAATGATTCAATATTTATATACACTGTAACATCACCACAATAACTCTAGTTAACATCTGATTTCATGCGTAATTACAATGTTTTTCTTGTGATGAATTTTAAGATTTAATCTCAGCAACTTTCAAATATGCAATACAATATTTTTAACTATAGCAACCACACTGTACCTTATATCCACATTACTTATTTTATAAGTAGAATTTTGTACCTTTTGACAAACATTTTGCCCACCCCCACCACCTACTACAATGTATATTTTGATCTCTTATTTATCCTTTGACCCAATAGTTATTCAGTAGCATAGTGTTTAGTTTGTGGTTTTTCCAGCTTTCTTCTTGCAATTAATTTCCAATTTCATATGGAAGTTAATTACCAGAAAATATGTTTGGTAGGATTTCAATCTTCTTCAATTTGAGACTAGTTTTGTGCCAGAACATATGGTCTACCTTTGAGAATGTTCCATGTGCACTAGGGAAAATGTATATTCTGTTGTCTTGGGATGGAAAGCTATAAATATTGACTATATTTATTTGGTCTACTGTGTCATTTAAGGCCAACTTTTCAAATTGGCTTTCTGTTTGGATGACCTATCCATTGCTGTTAATGGAGTACTCAGGTTCCCTACTATAATTATACTTTGTCAGTTTCTCCCTTTCAGTGTTAGTAGTTGCTTTATATATTTTTCTGCTTCCAGGTTGTAGGTACATATATTGATTAGTGTTAGGTCCTCTTGATGAATTATCTCCTTCATCATTATAAAATGTCCATTATAGTCTCCTGTTACCTTTTTAATCTTGAAATCTATTTTGTATGAGATAAGTGTGGCTACATCCACTTTTCTCTGGGTTCCATTTGCTTGGGGTTTTATCTTTCACCTCTTCACTCTGAGTCTATATTTGTCTTTTTATCTGTGATGTGTCTCCTGCAGGCAACATACAGTTGAGTCTTATTTTTTAATCTGTCCCTTTACTCTGAGCCTTTTGAATGATGAGTTCAGTTCTTTACACTTAGAGTAGTTATTGAGATGTGAGGATTTCTTTCTACAGCCATTTAATCTTTTTTATTTTTTATTTTATATTTTCTTTTGGTGGTTGTTCTGTATCTTGATTGCTTCTTTTTCCTTGTGTTTCTGTCTGCTATTTTAGTTTAGTGGTTTTCTATTATTTTTTCTGTTTCCTTTTTTTTTTTTTTCATTTTATGTGTCTCAGTTCTAGATTGTTTTTTGTGGTTACATAAAAAACTTTTTGTAAAAAAAAGTTTTATACGTACAGTAGTCTTTTTTCTTCTGACTGCATCTTATCCCCATTCAACTGTGCAAGTTTTATATTTTTTATCTTCCCCTTATATTTTTGTTGTCGTAAATTATATTTCTTGTTATGTGTGTTCATTTTCAAATTGCAGAAGCTAGTCTTTTTAAAAATGTTTTTCCCTTTAAACTTTATGCTATAATTAAGTGTTTAATATCCTATTCTGAAATAAAGTTGCAATTTTCTGCTTCTTTTTGTTAGTCACCTTACTCATAGTTTTGTACCCTTTTGTCTTCTTGTTTCAGGTAGAACACTTTTCAGTATTTCCTATGATGCAGGTCTTATACAGATAAATACATTCAGCATATGTTATCCTGGAAAAGACTTCATTTCTTCTTCATATCTAAAGGATAACTTTGTTGATAACATATTTTTCTTAGCTGGTCATTTCCTTCTTTCAATATTTTGAATATTTGAATCCATTCTCTTCTATCTTATAAGATTTCTACTGAAAAATTTGATGATAATCTAATTGACTTTTTTATAGGTAACAGTCTTTTTTCACCTGGATGCCTTAACAATTCTTTGTCATTAACTTTTGAAAATTCTAATATATGTGTCTTGGTGAATGTTGTATTTATTTATTTAGTTAGTTGTTTATTTATTTGCATTGAGCTAATTATATCTTCTGTTAGGTTCTTGGATTGAAGGATTCAGCTCTTTATATAGGTTTGGGAAGGTCTTATCAATTATTTGTTTGAATAGGTTCTCTGTTCCTTCCCTTGCTCTGTTTTCTAGTATAACTATTATTCTTCTATTGCTCTTTTTAATGCACTCATATAGTTCTTGCAGCATTCATTCCCTTTTTTGTAACTCTCAATTTTATGTCTTCCACAATTCACTTCTAGATTTCCATCTTCAAGATCACTAATTCTCTCTTCCATCTTGTCTGCTGTATTTCCTATGTTGTCTAATTCATTCTTTATCTCATTTATTGAATTCTTCAGCTTCAGAATTTCTTTTCATAATTTCAACCTCTTTGGTAAAGTACTTCTTTGTTGATCTTATTCTTGAGCTCTTTAAACTACCTTTCTGAAATTTTCAGTATCTTGAGTTTTTTAAAAACTGCAATCTTGAATTCTCTGTTACTTAGATCACGGTCTTCCAGTCTTTGAGTTTGTTTCCTGGGAAAATTTCCTTTAGTTTCTGAGTCACCTAGTTCCCTTAGAAATTCCTGGTATATTTGATGGAATATTTTGTATTTTTCTATCTGGGGGCTTGAGGTATTGAACTTTTTTTTTTTTAACCTCCATTATGGGGTCTTCTGGGGTCCTGGTGGGGTAATGATGCCTTGGCCATAGCAAATGTCCTGGATTCCCAGAGGAGGTGGTCATCCCTTTGTTCTTTGTGACCAGTTGCCTCAGTCTCAAGGTACAAACCATATCATGAGATGTAGGCATGCAATATGTCTCTGGGCCTATGAGTTCCTGGGGCTGCCTCCTGTAACCAGAGTCTGCCAGCCATACCTCAACTGCCTCTACCAGTTATGCCACAATGGATAGAGGAGGGGTAGGTGAAGGGAGGTAAGTCTGTGCATCTAAGGCTTTGTTTTTTTCCCCTGGAAATAGCTACTGCCAGACAATGACTGCCACACCTCTGCACCACAACTCTGCCCCAGCCACTGGGCTCAGATGCAATGTGTACTGACCACTACTTAGGCCAGAATGCTGCCTCTGTCTACTCCAGCCCTCTCTGGGATGCTGAGTATGGGTTACAACCCAACACCTCCACTGCTACCATGCCATCTGGGACCATGACAAATGCTGGACTGCACCTGTGGCTTCTGTCTCTCTCCTTCCTCCATCAGACACCCCCCTGCTTACTCTGAAGTGCCCACCTTCAGCTATCTCATTGTGTAGATCTCTCTGTTGTGGTTGCATGTTGAGCAGTGAATCCTTTGTTGACTTATAGTTGTCTGATTTGTTGTAACTTTAAGGGGAGAAAGCAGAGCTCAAGTGAACATCTTTATTATAATTATTTTGAACTTTTTTATCGGGTGAATTATTTATCTCCATTTCTTAAGATCTTTTCTGAAGTTATATCTTGTTCTTTCATTTGGAACATATTCATTCTTTTTTTCTTCATCTTTTGACTCTATTTTCTTTCTATACATTAGATAAAACTGCGGTTCAAAGACATCTGCAAAAAGGACATGACACAATGCTCCATCAATCTCAACACATGGGAAGTTCAAGCAGACGACCGCCTAGCCTGGAGGCTCGCGGTCAGGCAAGGTACGTCACGCGCGGAGGCTGCGCGCAACGAGGAGGCGGTCCAGAAAAGATCGAGGCGGAAGCAGCGTCAGCAGCAGCAACAACGGCCATCTGCCTTCACCTGTACCAAGTGCGGCAGGGATTGTCACTCCCGAATCGGACTGCACAGCCATTCTCGGCGGTGCAGATAGACTCTCGGGAAGCTACGCCATCGTCTCTTGAGACGGACGGCTGCCGACGACGACGACGACGACATTAGATAAAACACCCATTTCTCCCAATATTGGAGGGGTAGCCTCAAGTAGGAGATAAAACTCATTGTTCAACCCTGCCCTAGCTCTTGGTTGTCAATTAAACCTTTGTAATTGTCCATGCAGACTATTTGACTTTGGCTCCCAGTCGTTGAGAGTGGGCTCAATGTCAGTGTCCAAACTGGGAGAATCTCAGCACCTTGATTGTATTTCTCTATTTTCAAACTTTTTATACTACATAAAGATTAGTTTTATTTTTAATAATAGTATTTATTTTTTTAAATATATTTTCCAATACAACAATAAAACAACCACCTGTTTTCTCTACAGCTGACAAGACGTTCACATACATTATTTTGCCATCTAATGTAAGACTAAACATATTCATCTAATTTATGTAGAGAAAATTTAATAACTCAAATACAGGTCTTTTATGAATGACAACAAAAAAGTACAAATTATGCCATGCCAAAAGGCATTAAAATAATTAAAATTGTATAAGAAAGCAAAAATTTTTAAATCAACATCTTGAAACAGCAAATCTTTTTCACTTGAAATGAAAATATTGCTTTTCAGTGGGTAATTTATAAAAGGCCTTATTTTTCTAGTTTACAATCTTTTCTGCTCTAGATATATTAGCATCTTAAATAAATTATTATTTAGGTAGTCTGATAACTAACAAAACTTTTCATCTATTTATTTGTTTAGTTACTATACTCGCCTGAGAAATTGTTCATAGACAACCTTTATAGTATTTAGCTATGAATAAGGAAATTTTTATTTCAGATTTCAAATTGTCAAGTCAGCAAAATTAAATTTATGTCAGGATGTGCTTTTATGCTTTTTCAGAGAACAGAAATAAAGACATTAAGAGTTAGTAATCTCCCACATAGCTTAAATAGCTATTAGAATGAAGTTCCCTTTGATACACTGTCTGGTTGTTTAGAGGGAAAAAAATCTGATAACTTTAGGTGCTTAAAAAGCTAAGTGAATTAGCTTTACTACTTGTTCCAAATACATTACATTCAAAGACATGATACCAATAATATATTAGTTAAATCAATTGCAAAAACTTCAAAGGAAAAATCTATAGCTTCTACACTTCAAATAAATATTATTTATTTTGAAATAGATCAGACCTATTAGTCAAAATAATACAGATAATAGCTAACATGTTAGTGCCTACTTTCTCTTAAGTAGCTAATACATAGTGAGACTCATAATCATATTTAATGAGGAGGAGTGGGAGGGGGCAAAGAAAAAGAAAGAAGAAAAAATCAAGGTACAAGAAAGTCATAGAAATTTCCCAAGGTCAAGGAGGTTCAAATCTGAGCAGATTCACTTCAGAGTTGGAAATAAAAATGGGAATCATATAAGCAAAGGTACAAAGATGGGAAGATAAATGTTGGATACTGGATAACATACGTTGACTTTTCTTAAATATATGAATTTTATTTAAGGGAGTAGCACTATTAGGAATAAAAAGCTTGACTGGGCCCACATGATGGTGAACTAATTATGGATTCTGGAAGATAATGGGGATCATGGAAGACTTTCCAGTAGAGGAATAGCAAAATCAAAGTGGAACTGAAAGAGAAAGACTAATGGTTGATGTTAATTTAATTTTTAAACTTCTGTTAAACTATAATCTTGACATCATTTTAGATGTGGGAGCACTGAAGGTGCCTTTGAAAACTAACATTATGCAATGGTTCTGCCCGCAGGTTTATAGTGAGGAAATGAATCACTTTCTGGCACTTGTTGAGTGTTCTATGAAAAAGCTGGGACCGTATAATAACTTGGATAAACTTCTGGGTAACAAAGACAAAGTGTAAATACAAACTAGTATTAATAATATACTGATAAGATACTTCTTAATTTTTGAAAAGTTTAACATCTTGAAACTCCCATCACTTTCCATTTTTGTTGTCACCAACCTAATTCAGGCTGCAATAGCCCCATAAACCAGAGCAGTGCATCAGCCTTCCAGATTGTCTATAAGCTTCAGTCTTTCTCCTTCCAATTTATATTTTCCTCTGTAATTATAATTACATGGGTCTCCCCAAATTTTTTAATGGCTCTCAGTAACTAACCAACATAATTTTAGACTTCTTAATGTAGTTGTAAGACTTTCTGAAATGTTCCTCATCTTCTCTGTTTAGTTTATCTTTAATTACTATGTCATGACCAGGTTACTCAACAAGATGACAAGGTGAATAGCTTGCTACCTCTCCTTGTGGATAGGAAGCCTGGCATGAGGAAAGAGGGATAACATTTGAAAACAGGCATTAGTTTGAGTCTCAGTCATCTATCATCTTGAGCCACAGTTTTCTATTTTGTTAAAACAGGTTTTTCATACCTTTCTCACAAAGCTATTATAAGGATGAAAATAAATTAAAATACTTAAACTTTAACCTTAAGTGTACTGAAGTAAATGCATTGTTCTAAGACCTGTACTATATACTGTGGTTGCAAGGACAAATACTCTAGAGATCATGAGATAAAAAATGTGGACTAATATTGGAATTGGAGAGGGTATATGATGTCTGTTCAGAAAAAGTCCAGCCATTGTTAATATAACAAGAACAGTTTGCATGACATCGATGTAACCTGGCAGCCAAGGAGACTGGACTAGAATGCACATGCATGAATAATGATGACTTCCCTTGTATGTACCAGTCAGTAGGGACAGTAGATGCTGTTGAGTGAGGATGTGTACTGTGGCCTGTAGCATTCAAAATGACTGAGTGAGCAGAATAATGAATCTGCATCACATTTTGCATTAAGCTTGAACAGGCCACCACAGAAACTATTCAGATGATTCAGAAGGGCACAGCTATGGGCACCGAGGGATGGCAGCTTCATCACAACAATGTGACTGTTCACGCATTACATCTTGTGCAGTTTTTTGGCAGAACATCAAAACACCCAGGTGGCTCAGTTCTGCTACAGCCCAGATTTGGGCCCTGTGACTTCTGGCTTTTTCCAAAACTAAAACCACCTTTGAAAGCAAAAATATTTCAGACTCTCAGTGAGATTCAGGAAAATACAATGGAGCAGCTGATGGCCACTGGGAGAACTGTGTGAGGTCCCAAGGTGCCTGCTTTGAAGGGGACTGAGGCATCATTGTCCTATGTACAATGTTTCTTGTATCTTGTATATTTAATAAATGTCTCTATTTTTCATATTATGTGGTTGGATACCTTCTGGAACAAGCTTGTATATTGTTCATTTCTCCCTCGTAACCTCAGAACCAACTCAGAGACAGATGTAAAAGAAGCCAAAATATTAATTTTGTTTCTAATAAAACTGTGAGAGAAGCTAGCTCACTCTTAAAGTATAAAGGCCAGTTTTATAACATCCTCTGCATATATAGGAATAAACACTAGGATGCTTATCCCATCCTAGGGACATTTTGAATCTAAGAAGTAGACACACTTGCTCAAGAAAGCTGCCATTATTCTGCAATGGACTGTTTAGTCTTAGTGGGTATTATATACAACCTGGGTCTTTAGGCAGGAATATTTCATCATGTTGTGTTTAAATTCCTGGCAGAGTGCAATAAAAACGAAGTGTGGTAGATATTTCACCACTCACCTAAGTAGTAACCTAATTGAATTGGCCTTTTCTTGATCTATCATTTTCCCTCCAGGAGGGAGTTAATTCCCAAGTATAACTCATCTCCATTTACTTCCCTAAGACAGTTTGTTTATTTCTTGATATTATTCTGTAATGTGAACATTGATAATTCTATCATTTTTATCCTTGCTGTCCTCCTTAATACATTCATTGAAATTTCCTGATATGTACCAAAAATGTGGAGAATAACAATCACATCCACTGCAGTTTTGTACTGCGATATCTTTCAGGGCTATAGACCAAAAATTTATTTGCTAAATCTCTGTTATTTTCCCAAGGACTTACCCAGTTATAAAAATATCTCACTTTACTCTCTGGCTACCATGAAAGCAATTGGATTTGATATTTACTTTAAGTTCCCTATAGCAGAGGAAACTTAAACAAGGGTTCCAAAGAGGAACCATTCTAAGAATGAAACATGATTGTATTAGTAGTTATACAAAAATAAGACAAGACAGTTTCAGACTGGAATATATGATTACCATACCTTAAATTGAACATAAATCTCTAAAGTACCAGTTGTTGTTTGTACAGAGTGAGTTAATATATGGTGCAGAAACAAGGCATTTCAGGCTTTTTTCTGTATATCCACTTCAATTACTGGTTTTATGCTATAGTATACTGTTTATGGTTCACTGAAGGGTTTCCTAATGGCTCCACCTAGATGGGAGCTGACCCAATTCCTAAATACTAGGTCCACACATCTATTTCTTTACACAATATACATCTGAAATCTCTCCTAACTGTCAGGGATTTAATAATTGTGGATACACAAGAGGTGGGCATGACATGGTTCATCCCCTTATCAATCTCTCTTTTGCACAATTCTAGATGATTCTTAATTTAATCAGACTCTTAACAATTATTAAGCTAGGAGGACTTCACAAACTTACTTCCTCCACATTCAAATTTAAATTTGTCTCTTTGAACTAGATAGCTTCAGATTTCACAGCCTCTCAAATATTTTAATCTTAGAAATGATAACTTTAATCTTTGAAAGTAAAACCCCAGTACCAATTATGAAGTCTCACAGATTTTTTTTTTTTATTGTTTCAGGACTTTATTTTTTTAAATTAATTTATTGTTCTATTACAGTTGTCGCATTTTCCCCCCATTGCTCTCCCCTGCCCTGCCCACCCCATTCCTGCTCCCACAGTCAATCCTCCCTGCCCCCCTTGCCCATGTCCATGGGTCATTCATACTAGTTCCTTGACTAAGCTCTTCCCCTTCTTTCCTCCCTCCCCCTAGTCCCCAGTCACTGTTAAGAGTTTTATTACATTGCCATCCTCTGTGTATATGATACACATCCAGACCTAACAAAGTGCCAGGACCATGGAACTGGTCTGTTCTCTCCCTCATCAGGTTTATCTGTTGAACTCTTAACCAGTTCTAAAAACTAATCTCTCCTGATAATTGAGTAACTTATATTTATAGTTCTATTGGCAACATTCATAGCTTTATAATGTAAATAACCTGTAGTGCTCTGATCCCATCTAGTCATTCATGGCTATCTTCAGTTTCCCAAAGCCTCTGACTCCATCAACTTTATTCTATTTATTCTCACCCTTGGAAAGAATGTCCATCTTTGGAATCCTTCTGATTTATATTTCTGCTCTTTGTTTAGAAACTTGGCCATGCTAGTATTCTTAATTTTTCTCTATTTATTAACCCAAAATTTATCATTTTAATACATGTCTTCAAATTTAACCACTCAGAATTGGAAAAATTAAATAATTTAAAAATTGAGTTCTGCATTATCTGGGAACATTCATTTTGAGCAGATTAACAACACAGAATCAGTTTAAATTCCATTTACTTCAGTTCACTACCGAAGTCTCAACAAGCAACGCGCATCATATATGAAATTTAAAACAGCTCTCCTCAGTGTTTCCCCATGTTTGTATAGAGATGGGCACAAAGTTTTGGTAAATGTAAGCCACTCTGAGTAAACAGCCAGATCGGAAGTACTAAGATAAACACAGGACACACTTTATTCTTTATGACTGGGTGATGGGTCGTTTCAGCATTTAAGAGTTCCTTTTGTATCTCAATTATAGCTCCTGTGTTTTGTTTCTAATGAACTGTCAGGCTGATGCCTGGTCATGAACTACTACTCATTGTTCAAAAACATCTTACTTCTCCTGGGTAGAGTTATTCCATTTAGATGAAATTTCCTCATGCCAATATCTAGCCCACACTTCATTTCTATAAATTTTGGCTTTGACTGTTTCCATTTTAGTTTTATATAATGCTCATAATTTTTCTAAGGTTTTTACATTCATAAACTTCTTGATCTTTCCTCCCCATAGCACAAGTAATCTCTGCATTTCAACAGTTGAGTCGCCTTGAAACTCACCTAATAATGCTTTTATTATTTTAAGCTGTCCAAGTTTTATGAAATTATGTCCTATAGTTGTCCCAATCTTCAAACAGTGGTTACTCATTGGACTTTCTTATTAATCTTCTTTCTGAAACTTAACAAAGTATGTGTCAATTTTTTTTTATCTTAGTTTTCTCTAAATTATTTATTCCAGGATTCCCATGAGATCTTCTCTTTCTTTTTCTTTCACATTATCATTGACTTTCTTAACCTAGTAACCATTAAAACCCATTTCTTTCTAGCATTATTTTTTTAAAAATCACATCTAGATTTTTAAAAGTATATCTAGGCATTTATTATTTTAAACATAGGCGTGATTGGTTCTAAAAATCTATAAAGTTGATCTAATTTTTGTACATCCTTCAATTCTTTCCAAATATATTCTTTACTACTTCTAGAACAAAACCTTTTTTTAAAATTTATCCTCATCATCATCCTCTTTCATTAAAAGGAGATGACTGGAAATGCAGGAGGCTCTTGTGATTTTGAAATGACTGAGGAAGTATTTTGCTTTTGGGAATTGGGTGAAGTATTAAACATACTATAATAAATAAAATTATCTCCCACCTTGGAATACTGTTATAAGTGTCAGTACCAGGAGCATGTTCATGGAAAACAATAATCTAAATATCAACAGATTTTTTAACGTCTAATCTAAATTCCCAAACAGAGATATCCCAGCTACAGGCACATTTTAGTTCTGTCTTACATTTTGGTTTATACATATTTACCTTTCTCTCTGTCACTGTTGTAATAAGAAAATATTCCCAATGATCTAGAGTTTTAAGGTAGTTTAATTTGTGGTTAATAATGTCTTCTGTATTTATGTAGGTAAAGTCACAATATGATTTTCAAGTTTCACAATTCCTACTTATAAACAGTGGAGAGTAAAATCTCAAGGTGACTAGAGGGCCTGGTCTGTAATTTTTACATAAATCCATTGAATTTATATGGAGATTATCATTTAATGAAAAAAAAAATATCTTGCAGTACAAGAGACATGGCTGAAAAACACAACTATGGCAATCAAATGATTTTTTAAATCGATTTTTAGATACTTCACACTCAGAAACTACTTTTCCTTTTTAAAAAAAAAATTAATTTATTGGGTTGAAATTGGTTAATAAGATTATATACATTTCAAGTGTGTATTTCTATGATACAAGAAACTGATTTTAAATGTGTCTTACCAATCGAAAAGGACTGTCAAAGTCAAAGAAACATACTCAGAAGAGGGTTCTAATAAGATGGCAAATTAGGTAGCACCAAGAACCTGATTCAACATTTGGATGAAAATCTCACTGGCAAAATCTGTTTGACATAATTATTCAGGACTCTGGAGACCTGAAGGCTTGCAACTTCTAGGAAAAAAAATTAAAATTAAAAAAGGACAATAAATTGCCATTCATTTTGGTTAATTTCACTTTCCTAGCAAAGCAGCAGCTATTTATTTCTCACTCCCAGCCCAGTCATGTGGCTGGTAGCTGTGCACTGTTACCGACTTTACACAGTTTGCTGGGGAAAGAATGGGAAAAACAAAAAAACAAAAGATCAAGAAACAAAGTGTTTGTAAAGTATCAGGGCTCTCTGCTCTGATTGCTGTTTTTTTGATCACAGAGGTGCAGTCAAAAAGACAGACAGTCATTATTGTTGCATATTCCTCCACTGATGCAATTCCTTTTTCTTCTAAGCGAAGTGACTTCCAGGGGATTTAAGGATATAGCACCCCATGTATTCTCCACCATTTTCCCCCCCTTTTCAGGACCCAGACATTAAAAACAAGGACATTAAAATAATGGTATATATTGGAAAAGTTAGAAAGTGATTGTTCATGGCCAGGAAAAAGATCAGGAAAGATATGATAGGACTATAATTTAACAACCCAGGCTAATGATCATTATCACAGAGATAGTCTATATTAATAAAAAATAAAAACAATTTTAAAAAAGCTGGGGAATGGGGCGAGTCTGATTTCCAGAGTTAGCATAATATTTGACTCAAATGTCTAATGTTCAACAACAAAATATCACAAAACATACAAAGAAACAAAGTATAGCCTGTTTAAAGAAAAATAAAAATAAATCAAAATTATCATGAAAAATAGCTAATGACAGATAGACTAGACAATGACTTTAGAGCAACAAAGTAGAAGGATTCAAAAGAAAATTTCAGCAGGCAGCAGAAACTTGAAAGTCAGATCAAGCAATGGGATTATTGAGTCTGAGGAACACAAAGAAAAAAAATTGAAAGAAAAAGTGAACAGAGCATAAGGGACGTGTTAGAACACCATCAAGTAGACTACATACACATCATGCAAATCCCAGAAAGATAAGAAAAATAAGGACAGAGAGAAAAATTCTAAAGAAATAATTCCTGAAAATGTCCCAAATGTAATAAAAGATATGTGTATAAATACCCAAGAAGCTCAAAAAACTCCAAGACAAACTCAAGGAGACCCACCATGACATACATTATAATCAAACTTTTAAAAGACAAAGAACTTCCAACCAAGATGAGGCCTAGACAGACACGCTGCATCTCCTTCTACAACTAAGAAGGAATACAATGACCTCAAAACTAGAGACAACCAGAAGTTCCAGAAAACCGAGTTGCATGGAAGTCCAACAAACAAAGCTATAAAGAAGAAATACTCATCTAGACAGGTAGGAGGGGTGGATCCAAGGTGGAGAGGACACGGTGTGGTGGTGGTGGTGGTAGTAGCAGCAGTGGTAGGCTGACAGAAAGTGCAGTCACACATTTTAAAAAGTTGGGAGGTACACATGGGAAGCCTTCCCAGCTCCTGACCAGACCATGCAGATTGTGACCCCAGTGCCAGGGAAAATCAAGCCTCATTATTTCTGACTGTGCAAACCAGTGGGGTTTGGGGCGGAGGAATAAACTGCTGATCTCTCAGCAGAGTCCGCTTGTTTAAAGGACCCCCATGGTCCTAGACCATCCGCAGACCCACCCACTCAGGGAACAGCTAGAGGGGCGCCAGTCCCAAATAGAAGCAGGAGAAGTGCTGAGCAAGCAGCATTGTTCCCTTTCTGACCTCTCCCCCATATACAGCACCACAACGTGGTGAAACAGGTCATCCTGTACTGACGAATCCCTAAGGCTCTACATCTTACAACATCACAGGAGCAACAGCTCTACCTAAGACACAGAGGCAAACAAACACAGGAGCCTGTCAAGATGAGGAGACAGAAAAGTATGGCCCCAAAAGGGGAATGGACCAAGGTTCCAGTGGGAGAACTAAGCAAGAAGGAGATAGCTAATCTAATAGATGAGGAGGTAGCCAACTTAACAGATGCAGAATTCAAAACACTGGTGATAAAGATGCTCACAGGCTGGACAGATATGCTTGAGTATGGCAAACACATAAGGGAAGAAATGAAGGCTATGCTAAGTGAAACAAAGGAAAATCTACCCAAAACCAATGGTGAAGGGAATGAAACCGAGGTTCAAACCAATGATTTGGAATATAAGGAAGAAAAAAACAGTCAACCAGTACAGAATGAGGAAACAAGAATTGAAAAAATGAGGAGAGGCTTAGGAAGCTCTGGGACAATTTTAAACATGCCAACATCTGAATCATATGGATGCCAGAAGAAGAGGAAGAGCAAGAAATTGAAAACTTGTGTGAAAAAAATAATGAAGGAAAACTTCCCAAATTTGCCAAAGAAAATAGACATACAAGTTCAGAAAGCACAGAGAATACCAAACAGGCTAGAACCAAAGAGAACCACACCAAGACACATCATAATTAAGATGCGAAAGGTTCAAGATTGAGAATTTTAAAAGCAACAAGAGAAATACTGAGAGTTACCTACAAAGGGGTGCCTACAAGACTATCAGCTTATTTCTCACAAAGAACTTTGCAGACAAGGAGGGGCTGGCAAGAAGTATTCAAGGTGATGAAAAGCAAGGAACTACAACTAAGATTACTCTATCCAGCAAAACTACCATTTAGAATGGAAGGGCAGATGACGTACTTCCAAGACAAGGTAAAGCTAAAAAAATTCATTATCACCAAGCCATTATTGTATGAAATGTTAAAGGGACCTATTTAAGAAAAAGATCAAAATTATGAACACTAAAATTACAACAAACTCACAACTATCAACAACTGAATCTAAAAAGTATAAACAAAATCCAACTAAGCAAACCAGAATAGAGACAGAATTATAGTATGGGGATCATTCAGTGGGCTATCAGCTGGGAGGGGGAAGGGGGAGAAATGGGGAAATGGTGCAGGGATTAAGAAGCATAATTGGTTGGTACAAAATAGACAGGGGAAAGTTAAGAATAACATAGGAAAGTGTGAAGCCATAGAACTTATATGCGTGACCCATGGACATGAACTAAGGGGGGTGGGATTGTTGGGGGTAGGGAGGTACTGGGCAGTGGGGAGTAAAGGTGATAAAATTGGGACTTCTGTAACAACATAATAAAATATACTTAAAATTTTTTTTTTAATTTTTAAAAAGAAGACAGAGAAACTTGAGAGCAAGAAAGAAAAAGCAATTGTTGCATACGAGGTATCTTTAATAAGATATCAACAGTTTCCTCATCAGAAACTTTTGGGTTCAGAAGACTGTAGGACCAAAATTCTGAAGGAAAAATGGATCAACCAAAAATCCTATGTGTAGCAAAATTCCAGAGTTATAGAGAAATTAAGCTCCAGTTTCTGATAAACAAAAGTTGAGGGAGTTTGCAATCTATAGACCTGCCCTGCAAAAAATTTTCAAGGGACTCCTGTAAGACAAACACAAGGACCCTGGACAGTAACTCAAAGTCATGTGAAGAAATAAAGATCTCAATAAAGGAAATACACAAGCAATTATAAATTTTATATTATTATAATAATGATTTGGAATTAGTTTTTGTTTCTTACAGGATTTAAGAATCTAACATATTTAAAGAATGAATCAATTTATGTAAAAGCTATTATTACTGTGACTTTCATGTATAACTTTAAATCTTATTCTCTACATAATTTAAGATATTAATACATTCTTTTTAAAAATAGGTTTATGTTTTGGGGCATATAATTATAAAGATATAATTTTGTGCCATAAACGAAATAAGATGGGGAAAAGGAAACAAAGGGGCAGAGTTTTTGTATGTTGTGGATAAAGTTGAATTTGAGAACCATTTAGGAGTGATAAGACTTGATAATTTGAACAAAATAAGTGAAAGAAAGGAGAATTGGTTGACTTCTATATTTAATTATTCAGTGATTAATTAATGCAATGCCTATGATCATAATAAGGAGAAATTAACAAATTTAGGGAAAATACAATCAGACTATGAATAAAACTATTAACTTTCAAATGCAGAAGTAAATACAGGAAAAGAAATTCAATACAGGTTTGTATATATCATCTGGGAGATGGGTTCAGGTGAAAGTACAGATTCATGAGTTGTTTTTGGCATTTGAGGTTTATGTTGAGATAATTTGGAAGATAAAAACATACAGAATGAGAAGAAAAAGGAACCAAAAAATATTATTTAAGAATGTGATTAGTAATAAATAATACCATAACAACATAACAATATAACAAATAACATAGTATTTAAAGAGGAGTATTTTTCTCACAGAACCAGAAATCCAACAGTGAATACTCCAGGGGTTTTGCCACTCTTAAACACTGCCTTCCAGGACTTAACATGTTTCTGTATTTTTACACTGAAGCTATTACTGTTTTGGTTTCATGTTCACACTTGCTGTTTCATAGTTATAAGTCAGTGTTGCTCCTCTATCTCGTATACACATTCTAGACAGAAAGAATAAAATAGAAGAGGCAGTTTCAATACAAGAAATATTTTTCGAAGACCCTAAGATACACTTCATTGACCAAAATAGCCATATGACTATACCTAACTGAAAGAGATTCATGAAAGCCAAGTATTTTGAGCTCAGTACACTGCTACTCCAAACAAGTAAATTCATTTTTAAGAAAAAGTGTAGAAAGTGCTAATTGTGGGCAATTTATAGTTTCCCTAAGAAATAAAAGAAATGCACTTCAGTTTTTCAGAGTAGGCAGCCCTGCTGAAGGATATGAAGAGAGAGCTGTACAAAAGACCACAGATCCTTGGAGAGAACAGTTACATGTAATTCAGACAAATGGGAAGTGAGCAGCAGCAGCATATACCGGTGGGGTTTGTGTACAAGAGATGATGAAAATTTATATTGAAATAGCTCTGAGAACAGTAGCTTGTTGTTTACTTGATTATACTATTTCATTTGCACATGAACTGATAAATTGCTCTTTTATCTCTTTTTTATATCCTGTGTATTTTTTAGTTTTACTCCACTTGTTTATCTTCTATGATGGTCTTTACTTTCTAATGTCTTAGTGAACTAAATGTGTTTACTCATGTAAAGCAAGTTAAGATTGATGTGTAAGTGGAACGCAAAACGGTGTAGTGAAAAAAGTGAGGACGTAAAATAAAAATATTACAAACATCTTACTATCAGGCAGTCGTCGTCGTCGGCAGCCGTCCGTCTCGAGAGACGATGGTGTAGCTTCTTAAGAGTCTATCTGCACCGCCGAGAATGGCTGTGCAGTCCGACTCGGGAGTGACATGGTATCTGTCTCCTCCCGTGTTGAATCGACATCTTACGATGACGCTGAAGCTACAGAGCCTGGGCAGGGTAATATGGAGGGTCTGCTGTTGCCCATGCAGCAGACCCCCCCTCTCTTCGCAGCTGAAGGGTCCAAGGGAAAGACGGAGTCGATACAGCTTGGGTTCAGGTGCGCCGCAGGAGTTGCCGGTGTTGACTACAACGTCAAACCGCCTTAGGGACTCCGGCTCCGGATTTTCTGTCGGGGTTTACTCCCTTAGCCTTTCCCCTGAAGAGGTATGCCGCAAGGCAGCGGAGGTTTTTTGGAGTCAGAGTTTTCCTTCTCTGATGTACCCTGACTGGAAGATCGAACCAGCGACACTTAGCTCGCAGGCCGACGCTCAATCCACTGAGCTAAACCAGCCAGGGCCTATCAGGCAGTAAGCAACTGAAAAAGAGGAGAAATAGATGTGGAAAACATTGTGAGAAAAACATTGATGGAGCTTGAATTTGTACTGGATTTTGGATAAGAGTAAGAGTGAGGAATAAGACTTATGTCTTGGTTGTCTTTATTTGCCCTTGCACTGAGCATGCTGTTTTGATCATCTTGGGCATGTGATGAATACTTGCTGCATTTCTCTGTCACACAGCTCACCTTTAATTTTCCAACTTTAAATTAGAAGTGGAACTGTTCGAAGAAAGAAATTTAACAAATATTCATCATGTGCACAGGGTAACCAAAACAGTCTGATAAGCATTAGGGCATAGAAGGACAATTAAAGCATAACTTGTCTTCTCATAAATCTTAGATAAAGTCAAGGGTATGTATTTATCATATTAAAATATCTTCCATGCAAGGTGGAAAAAAAAAGTGACATAATAACGACAAATTCAAAGACTTTGTTGAACATGAACAAGTTATAAACTATTATATCTTCAGGATACCAAAATGAATAAGTCAGAGCTAACTGTTATCAATAGAATTCCAATCCACTTAGAAAAGGGAGAACACATTTTTGATGATGGCCAGCTTATCTGGCCATCATCATTCGATTTACAATGTATACATTTTTGTCTCACAACATGAAATATAGGATTTCTGTCCCCATTTAAAGGAGAAAGAAACTGCCTAGAAGTTAAATAACTAGACAAGATGTTTAGTAGTGCAATGAAGATTTGGAACCAGATCTTCCCTTAACAATGCTCTTTCGCTGTGCCATTTCCCTCGTTAATCAGAATGTGAGTGTGCATTTTCAAGAGGCAGACAGGTCATTCAGTTGGATGTCTCAAGAAGGAATCTTAAAGTAAGAATATTATTGTGAATTTCTACCTTTACACTTACCATTGTATTTTTATTAAAAATATTTAAACAAATTATATACTAAACTTAACAAAACAAAACAAAACAAAACCTTTGGAACTTGGAGATTGTATACTTGTGGCTTCTTAAACTTACCCATCAAAACATTGACACATCAAAAGAGAATGAGAAGTTAAACCCATTGCAAATATCAAACTATTTTCAAGTCCATATTTGGTCTTAAAAATCTATCTGGACTTTTTCTCCATAATATGAATATTCTGTAAGTAATGAATTTTATTTTCAATAAATAAACAGATCTCTGACAAGATATATTAGGTTTCACCTCTGTGTCTCATATGCCTTGCATTCTCCCTCTTCATTCAAGAGTAGCATTGTCCATAGGTGAAAGGAAACTCAGTTTGGGTTAGTAGTCAGAGAGCCTCGCAAAGTTTAAGGTGTTAAAATTTGATTACAATTCAAATGTTCTTCTCTGAGAGAGAGCAACAGTCCATTGTTGTCATCTGATTATGAACTATTATATTATAGTTTTAACTATAATATAATAAATGGCTGGTTTAGCTCAGTGGATTGAGCGTCGGCCTGCGAGCTAAGTGTCGCTGGTTCGATCTTCCAGTCAGGGCACATCAGAGAAGGAAAACTCTGACTCCAAAAAACCTCCGCTGCCTTGCGGCATACCTCTTCAGGGGAAAGGCTAAGGGAGTAAACCCCGACAGAAAATCCGGAGCCGGAGTCCCTAAGGCGGTTTGACGTTGTAGTCAACACCGGCAACTCCTGCGGCGCACCTGAACCCAAGCTGTATTGACTTCGTCTTTCCCTTGGACCCTTCAGCTGCGAAGAGAGGGGGGGTCTGCTGCATGGGCAACAGCAGACCCTCCATATCACCCTGCCCAGGCTCTGTAGCTTCAGCTTCACTGGAGAGGACACTCCAGCGTCATCGCAAGATGTCGACTCAACACGGGAGGAGACAGATACCGTGTCACTCCCGAGTCGGACTGCACAGGCATTCTCGGCGGTGCAGATAGACTCTTAAGAAGCTACACCATCGTCTCTCGAGACGGACGGCTGCCGACGAATATAACAAAGCTTTTCTGAGAAGTATCCATGCCATCCATTAACAACATGATTATAAAAACAGAGTTGAAGTTTGAATGAAACATTATATGTGATATTTTGACCTCTTTCTGTGTGAGGCTAGAAGTTCCACATACTCATCTTTTTTTATATTCCTAAAACAATTTAAAAAATAAAAATTCCTCTCATCCTGGGTGGAAAACAGTTCTCAGCTAAAACGAGTTTATTTGATTTCTGAGTTTTAAGGGAGATGTCTACTTGTGTTTATTGATTCTAAAATTTTTGGAAGGACAAAGACAAGCATTTTTGCTTATAAAAACAATACAGAAATATTTAAATTAATAAAAAGAGAATAAGAGCAAGTTTAGACCATTCCTTTAAGCAAGATAGGCAATTCAAAGTCACAAAACAGAGTATCAAAGAACCGTTGCCTAGAAAGGCCTCTGTCTACCAAATCAAGCCCAAATTTACTTGGAACAAATTGTACATATAGTCGAACTAGCTTAAAAGGATTTTTTTCCTTTGTGTCTTTTTCTTCCTCAGTTGCCCTAGTTGTTTTTTTCCAAGTCCCTATACGTTAATATATCCTCCCCCACATATCTTGCTATTCGTAGCAACTACCTCTGCCTTTTTACTAATATTCTTCTGCCACTTATTTAACCTGTAAAATGATGCAATTAAATCTAAATATATTACCTTTAGCCATAAATCCATACACACTATCATATATACAAAGTCACACACATACTTTTGCATCGGGGAATTTGGCACAGAATTCCATTCGAAAAGAGCAGGCACTTTAGAAGACCATCATATTTTTTTAGCTTTAAAAGGTAGTGTATCCAACTATACAACATTATCCTATAAATTTAATCCACCCACATTTTATATTATATGTGTCAATTGGAGAACTGATATTTCAACATATAAAGAGCTCTTTTTAACCTTCCCTTGAGGTGTTCTAAAGTCCTTGATAGAATTTGAAATAAGTAGGTCAAAGAAAATTTCCTAAAGAAAGTTATATATGAACTCAAACTAGGCTGGGTAGCAATATCTAATTAAGAGGGGGAAAAGTGTTCCAACAAAAAGAAACATATATGCAAATAGTAAGTATGAAGGACTAGAAGAAGGCTAGTGGCACTAGATGAGAGAAAGTAAGGGAAAACTGGTATAAAGAGGAAGCAAGAGAGCAGGAGGCAGAGGTTGTGAAATGCAGGGTCCTGAAGGCCATAGTCAGAATTCTAGCCTCTTTTCCTAAGAGCAATATGTACCATTGAAGGATATTAAGCATTGTGGAACATAATCTCAAATGTATTTTTGCATATTACTCTGCAATAGAGAATGGGTTAAAGGGAAGTTTAGAGAAGGCTGGGTAGATCAATTTGTAGGTTATTTAGAACCCTATGGTAGCAATAAGTATAGCAGGGAATGTGATGTTGCCCAGGCACATGCAAAAATTCAATGATCTGAGCAGTATTTAGGAAATATGATTGACAGGACTAGGTGATGGTTTAGATGGGAAGATGAAGAAAAATGCTGTGCTCAAGATGACTGCTGTGTTCCTTGCTTGTAAAATCTGTAGTGCTATACACAAAGACCAGAAAAGCTGAAAAAGGCTAGAAAGAACACAAGCCATGGATCTGAGTCCCAAATCCATTACTGACTAGCTGTAAAACTTGAATAATCTACTTACTCTCTAAACCCTTATTGCCACATAATAAAACATCACTAATAAAATTTCTCAAATAGAACTAGTTGGGAATTAGAGATTAAATATATAAAATGTCTAGTACACAGAAAGTATCATTCAATGATAGCCCTTTTAAGTACTAAAATTAGACATCTTTTGTCTTTGTCTCCTTTCCCCTTCACATGAATATCTATGTTTGGGTTTTCATCAGCCTTTGCTGACTTACTTAAGTCATCTCTTAATTAGCCTTTCTTCAATTTATCCTCCAAATTGCTGCCAGTATAAACTTTCTAAAATGCATATAATATACAATCATATTGTTGCCTTGCTTAAAACCCTTAAAATATTTCAATGGTTCCCCCTAGCTTCCAGAATGAAGTTCAAATTTCTCAGATTATCATTCAAGGTCCATTGTATCCTGATGATTGCTTTAAAATCCTACTCTATTTTCTGCCATTTTCCCACAGAAACACTTTTGGTTAACTCCACAGAACATCTTGCTGCCTCAAACACAGAGACCTTATTCATCACACTATCATCGCACAGGCTTCCCACTATTCACAGTCTTCTCTGTCCTATCCCTTCATCAAAACTAAACTTTACTTCCACTGAAAAGATTTTCTTCAACCTGATATAATAAATTTTCTTTCTGTTCAACAGCATCCTGAGCATTTCTACTTCTTATGTAGTGGTGTAAAGCACATTTGGAGCTAGATTGCCTTGGATCAAATATTGACTCTGATATTTATTGCTTGTGAGTTACAGATAAAGTAATTAGCTTAAAATCACATTTTTCTCATGTGCTAAATGAAGATCACAATAAAAGGTGCTTATTATAATTTTTTTATTATTTTAAGGAGTAAATTAATAGATGTAAAGTGTTTGACACTCAATATGTTAGCTGTTAAGATGAAGGTATATAACAACTGTTAACTGTTAACAGTGATAGAGATAGCCCACTCCGGTTTACTGTGAACTCCTTGGAATCAAAGACCTCCTATTATTTGTGTTTACAATGCCAATATAACCTAATGTTCCAATTGTCTATTGCTGCTTAATGTATATTAAATAATGAAATAAATGGATGGACTTCTGGCCAAGATGGAGGCGTAGACAGACACACAGCATCTCCCTCCACAACTAAGAAGGAATACAACTACCTCAAAACTAGAAACAATCAGAAGTTCCTGAAAACCAAACTGCATGGAAGTCCAGCAAACAAAGATATAAAGAAGAAATACTCATCCAGACAGGTAGGAGGGCTGGACCCAGGGCAGAGAGGACGTGGTGTGGTGGCAGCAGCAGCGGCAGCGGCAGGCAGGCAGAAAGCACAATCACATGTTTTAAAAAGTCAGGAGGGACACCTGGGGAGCATTCCCAGCTCCTCACCGGATCTTGCATACCACGGTCCCAGCACTTGGAAAAATCAAGCCTTATTGTTTCTGACTGTGAAGACCAGTGTGGGTTGAGGTGGAGGCAGAAACTGCAAGTCTCAGCAGAGTCAACCTGTTTAAAGGGCCTCCATGGCCCTAGAACATCTGCAGACCCACCCACTCTGGGAACGACGGCCAGAGCAGCAGCTAGAGGGGCACCAGTCTGGTGTGGAAGTGGGAGAGGTGCCTGGAAAAGGGGCGAGTGCTGGGCAGGAGGCATTGTTTTCTGTCGGACCCTCCCCCCTCCACATACAGCGCCACAATGTGGTGAAACAGGTTGTCCTGTACTGTGATTAAGAATTTTTCTCTTATAAAACCCATTCCCTAGAATCCATCATGGAGCCTGGTCTTTAGCATTAGCTCAGCTGTGTCTCTAGGGGTGGGCCATTTCCTAAAAATAAACCCTTACTTTCTTTGCTGCAAACTTCTGTTCCTGTCTTTTTGGCCTTTGATGCATGCAGAGGGACCCCTTTAGTCCAGTAACACAAATTCAGGTGTGTAAAACCTAACTCTGTTTATAACTACCAAACTGTTCTTCAGATCCCAATTTTATAGATGTCAAAAATGCTTAATTCCACCAATTCATGGTAATTCAACGACAGTGGTACCTCAGTACTCGTTAATTTGTTCTGATGAGTGGTGAGCAACGAGGATTGATGAAGTCTTTTTTTCCTCATCAACATGCAATGAGTTGTGGGTTTGACAAGTTCTGAAGCCTGTTTTAAAGGCGAGTACCTTAGAATTCCACCTCTCACACACACCACCAGCAGGCACACACAAACATACACAGGCATGGTTCTCCCTCTTAATTTCTCACTAAGTCATCTAAATGTTAGGTAGCAGTTTTGAATGAGAGCTGAAGTGGAGATAAAGCAAGGAGGCTATAAACAAAAAGGAAACATATTTCATTTATTAATTCAGCAGTCCTGCGCATGGTCAGATCAGATTGGCAGGTGTTCCAAAAATCACAAGAAAAACCATAACAGCGCTGGGGAGGGGAGCCCTTGAAATTCTGTATGTATTGTTTCCACTATCAGGGAAAAAAAAGACTTTGAAACTGTGTATTCATCCCAAGATCTGGAGAGGGGAGGAAGAGGGGGTAACCTAGAAGCTGGCTACAAGCATAAAACCCCCCAAATCCCAATAATCGGGGCACTCAGACTAGCTGGGAGCCTGCCTGCAGCTTCGTGCACAAGTGTATTTCATAAATAAACTTGCTATCTAGTCACATTCCTTTGTGATGTCTCTTTCCGAATGCTAATCAATCTAAACCTCACTTCCTGCTCCAAGATACCTATTCTTGGCTCAGATTCTAGCTGGTTTTTTCTCTTCATATTTAATTGGTGCTTCTGGCAGTAAAACAAAAACCTGTCACAAGCACAAGTTTCCTGAAACTGAAAGTTCAGACTTTTCCAAACATTGACTCCACAAGAGGTTTACAGACACTCAAAAGTGAAGAATCAGCCTTTTTGTTTTCCTCCTTTGGTTTTACTCTTATCACCTCTGCCCTGAGGATACAGTTTATAGAAACTCATCCCTGTGGCCTGAGAAGCTGAGAAAAGAATGGAAAAACATGGTTTTGATGTGAAAACTTGGCCCAGTGCACTTGCCGCTGCTTAGGAAATGTAGACAGCCGCCACAGCATGGGTGTTTGACATCTTACTTGCACTTCCTGACTCTGTGGTTCTGTACTCATGGTTGCCTCCTCAAGTTCTTCCCTCCAAGTTCGCATATTCAGCTCTAAACTGTAGCAGTCCCTCCTTATCCCAGTTTTGTTTGTTATGATTTCGCAGGCAACCACAACTCAAAAATATTAAATGGAAAATTCTAGAAATAAACAATTCGTAAGTTCTAAATGGCAGTTCTATATAGTGTGATGAAATCTCACCAGTCCAGCTTCCTCCCACCAGCACCTGAATCTGCCTTTGTCCAGCATCTCCACCTTGTTTAATTCCCATCATTAGTCACATAGTAGGCCCCTCGGCCAGCTGTCACAGCGTCACAGTGCTTGTGTTCAAGTCACCCTTATCATAATAATGGCCTCAAAGAGTGGTCGTACTGGCACTTCAGATATGCCAAAGAGAAGCATAAAGTGTCTTTTTTAAATGAAGAGGTTAATGTTCTTGACTTCATAAGGGGGAAAAAAAAAACCTGAGGTTGCTGAGATCTGTGGTAAGAACAAATCTCTCCATGAAATTGTGAAGAATAAAAGGAAATTCATGCTAGTGTTGCTGTCGCACCTGAAATTACAAAAGTTATAGCTACAATGAGACTTCAGCAAGGGGACCCCTGAAATGAGTGACACCAAACCATTAACTGAAAGTAAGGAATGGTTATAGATTCAGGAATAGTTTTGAACTTAAAAATGTAAAAAATACTGGAAAGGATGAGTCTGCCAACAAATAAGCTGCCGCCATGTGTCCTGCAGAATTGAAGTCAATGAGAATTCAATACTATCCATGGTTTCCTGCATTCACTGGGGGTCTTGGAACATATCTCCGGCAGGCAGAGCTACTGCATTCTAAGCTCAGCTCAAGTGCTGCCTCTCCTGTGAAGTATTTCGAGTGACAATAGTCCCTTTTTTCACTAGAAATTATTGATATCTGTATCATTGTCATGAACTAAAAAATTCTCATGTATATTGAAATTGTGTTGCTATATGTCTTATTTGCCTTAGTAATATTATGTTACCTAAATATATTTACTGTGTCAGAATCCCTTTGTTTTTGTCACAATTGACTAGCAAAGTGTCTTACTTTAGTATACATTTACATGTGTATACTTATATACTTAACATACATGACTATATCTGAATGAAATACTGCAATAGTTTATAAATTGATCAAACAATTTAGTTTTACAGACTATTGTAATATATAATTCTGTATTAGTTTCCTAGGGCAGAGATAACAAAAGTGTCACAAACTGGATTGCTTAATACAACAGATATCCTCTCACAGTTCTGGAGAGAAGAAGTCCCAAATCACGGTATCAGTGGGACTTCCTCTAAAATGTGTACAGAGGAAATTCTTCCTTGTCTCTTTCTAGATTTTAAGGGGAGCCCATTGTTCCTTAGCATTTCTGGGCTTACAGTTGATTTACTCCAGTCTCTGCCTCTGTTGTCACATGGCTTCCTCCTTGACTAAGAGGGGAAGCAGAGTTGCCATCTCAAAAGATGCCTTTTGCAATATTATTTTAAGCTGCTTATTTTTAAGAAACGAGACTCAGAAATAATCTTTGGCCTTCCCTTACCTGCCTAAAGAATTTAGACCAGGAAGGGAGCTATCATGCATAACTCTAATATGAACAAGGAAGAACCTAGCAAGACCTTTTGACAAAGTCCAACCTGTGTCCCACTGTTAAAGCCAGCCCAACAAACGTTTGTTTACCAAACATGGGCTTTTCTGTCTCCATGCGTTCCTGCCCGTTGAAGTCCCACATAACAGCCCTTTGTTTCCTCAGCTCAAGGTTTCATACAAGTCTCAACTGCCAGATTTTTCCTCTGGCCCCATATTCTTGTGAGACTCCTGTGTGTACATACATAATAAATTTGGTTACTTTCCTGTTAACTTGTCTCATGTCTATTTTATTATTAGACCAGCCAGAAGAACAATGAGTAGGAGAAAAATTGTTTTTGCTTTCTCAATTTGTTTCTGTCTTCACATGGCCATCTTTATTTTCGTGTGTGCCTGTGTCCAAAGGACACCAGTCATGTTGAATGAGGCCCACCCTGATGGCTTCATATTGATAGCATCGGTAAAGACCCTATTTCCAAGTAAGGTCATTTCACAGGTGCCATGGATTTGGATTTAGACATATTTGGGGGTGGGGGGAGGCAGGACAATTCAACTCATAACTATAACTAATAATCCTTGATACAGTAAATATTCAAAATATATTTGAAGAACCAATAAAAACTGATTTATGCATGAGCTAGCTGTTCCCATAATGTAACAGTACCCACAGTACTTACTTCACACATGCCACCTTATCAACAACATACAATAATACAATTCTTTCTTTCAATTAAATGATTCATTTGGATTTAAACAAGTCTCCCTCTATATCACTGCCTAGTTTCTTTTATCCCTGAAGTAGAGTTTCATTTTTATTTTAAAGTTTTTGTCTTGAAGCTGATTGCTATTGTGACTTTCCCATTAAAGGTCCAAGTCAAATTCATTCATCAGTAATAGAATTTGGCCCATTAATCTATTTCATCACAAATCACAGAAAAAAATTGAACCTGAAAGAAAAATGATGTTGTATAATACATTCATTTGCCTCTCTTAATCTTAGCTCTTGAATCAGCTGTTCAATTTCATTGTAAATGAATTTAAGATAATTCATATTTATCAACCTTACATTGTATCTAGGTAGTTGTGGAAGCATCTCTATGCGATATGCCATTGTATCTACATAAAATATTAAAAACCTCACTGTGAAAACTGAAACCACACTGCACCACATAAATGGCTTGTGTGGTTATTGACAATGATATAAAAATTCAAGGATGAGCCATTAATATTGTAGGCCAAATGTCTATGATATTAATCAAAATTGCTTTCAACAAAAGAGTAAATGATTAGAATATTATCTCGTTCCCACAGGAAAATACGAAACTCCACAATATTAAATTCTATCCAGTCATATCATTTATATTCAACATTACTTTTGTAAAATGTCCATTCAAAATGCTTTATAGCAACTGCAAGATATTCATAATGGCATTTACAACAGAGCAGGACATAAAGCAGCACAGAGATAATGCTTAATAAAAATAATTTTGAAGACATTTCCATCTGCAAGTGTAAGTGGGCCTTTTAAAAACACAAAGGATCTTGGATTTTCACATTAAGGCTGTACTTTGATGAGAAAATACATTAATAAAGAGTACAAAAGAAATACAATTCACAATAACTATAAATTTTTATACTAGAATAGCCAAATGATAAATTACTGAAATGTTTTTAAATATCTTATTTCACAAAGTATATATTCTCTTTTATCATGATTTTCAGCTTTTTGCTTGTTACATACTTCCTGGTCTATCACCTATTGGAACATTTGTTTCTGTGCCTAGTCTGTATTATATTATCACTTTTTATCATTTTACTTTCTAAAATAAAAATACCACCTAAAGCCATGGCCAGCTCACTCAGTTGGCTGGAGCATCGACCCATACACCAGAATTGTGGTTTGATCCCCAGTCAGTGCACATGCCTAGGTTGTATGTCCTATCCCCATCTGGGTGCATGTAGGAGGCAGCCTATCGATGTTTCTGTTTCACATCAGTGTTTCCCTCTCACTCTCCCATTCTCTCTCTTTAAAATCAACGAACATATTCTTGGGTGAGGATTTTAAAAAATCTATTAAAAGTCACCTAAAAACACCAGAGTGCACTTTTCCCCCCTCTCTTTTCCCAAGCAATATTATGTTCTAATGATGGCACAGATTTAGTAATATTTTGACATCAGATAGCTTATCTGTCTGAGTCTATGTTTTCTTATATGAAAACTTAATCATTTGTGCATTAGTGTTAAGATGCTATAAAACAGCCTACAAAAGGTTTGTGTATATTATGTAATGGGTAAATGACAATCCTCTTAACATTCACATCTATGCCAAAGAGTATTTTTAAAAAGTTGCCTAATTGTACTGAATAACTACTGAAAACGAATAATATTTATTTTCTTTTCAGCCCAAATCATTTCTGTGCAATAGTATTATAGTCTTACTCATTCTAGTTTGTACCTTTTCCTTTCCCACAATGATTCTTCCACATTTTGTCAACTCCTGTAGTATAAGTGCCTGACAGTTAGCTTTTTTGATTATAATATGTCTGACATTAAGCATTTGATTGCCAAAGCATCCATTTCAAAGACATTCATCTAGCATAAACATTGCTAGCTACACAACTAGATTAATAATGAGGCTGCCACACTCAAAAACTTCTCCTCTGTAGAAAGTTCTGAGTGACCCAGAAAACTGATCATTTGACCACCTGCTTTTCCCTTTTTGTGCTATAGTTCCATAGTTCCCATTCTTTTGTTTTAAACTCACTAATAAACAGTAAATTTGTGAAATCATTGGCACCTCACCCTTAACCTTAATAAAGGCAGAACTCCAGGTCCATTCTCTCTCCTCCGTGACCTCCTTGTGTGGCCATGAGTGTGCCAGGTACTCTCCAGGAGCTGTGAGTAATAAACCTGACTTTTTAAGTTCCCTGCCCTGACTGGGTGCTCAGTTGTTAGAGCATCATCCTGATACACCAAGGTTATGTGTTCAGGCCTTTGTCAGAGCACAAACAAGAATCAACCAGTGAATGTATCAATGCATGAAACAGCAAATTGATGTCTCTCTCTCTGCCTCTGTTTCCTCCTTTCCCCTTTAAAATCAATTTAAAAATAAAATAAAAAATTATCTTGCAATCCTAATATGAACAACAAGGCTGGTCCAGTCACAACACTGGCTCAAGATGGGGAAATGACTATGGGCTCATCACAAATGGTACAGCCCCAAGGGAGTGGCCTGAGGCAGTTCTAGCTGATAGCATCACTATGCATAGACTGAGACTGACACAAAACAGTCGCATATATCTTCAACCCATCTGCAAAGTGAGACAGCATAAGGACCTGGTCCTGGTGCACCAAGGATGCCAGACAGTCAGAAGCAATGCCGGATAGGTTGACCACAAGAATGTCACCACCCCTCTATTCTTTACTCAAAAACATGGCAGTATCTGATTCTGTTTCTCTTCTAACTGCCAGCTTTCTCACAGATGTTAAAACTACTCTTCCACGTGTGCAGCTGAGCAAGGTCTGGCCTCCATAAGATCTTTCTTACATGGCAGTAATGGGCCACATTGTCACCTTGCCCTCAGTGCAGGCATGGATGTAGTTGCCAAGCAATCCAACAGATGGAGGAAGTAACCGTGCCCTGACATAGAAAATCACACTCCCTGTACACTTCACAAGCCCACCTTTTAACATAAATCTGCCTTATTCCCAGCTTGGGGGCATAGCCAGCCCCCAAGACAGTTCAGAGAGCTTTCCTTTCCTCTGTGCTGTCTTGCTTGTGCTTGAGCATGAGTTTAATAACATCTGTCTGAAAATTCCTTTGGGGTTTCCTCTCAATGTTGGTCTTGAGGAACACAAGAATCCCAATGCAAAGAACAAAATGATGTGTTTATATTCTATTTTCCTAACAAAACTAGGCATGAAGATTTTCTACCTGAAAATTCCTTCTATATTTCAACTATATTTATCCTTTCATCAGTGATCAGAAGAGTCCTTGGCTCCACTGGATTCCCTCTGCTGAGAATATCCTTCCCCTTATATCCATAAACTTTTCCCCTCATCTCATTCAAATATTTGCTCAAACATTATCTTTTCCTTGAGGCCTACTTGGACCCCCACATTTAAAATTGAAACCGTAACTCATTTGTAGTTTCATACTTTTCTTTTATCATACTGTATTTTTATTCCATGCCATATAGTATCCACAGCCAACTGTGTAGTCTACTATCCAACTGGGTTTTAGTGTTAGTCTAGCTCTAAGAAAAAAACAAACAACAGCAACAACAAAAAGTGCCTGCGTAGAATAGGAATTCTTCCACGTTTGTTCAGTGAAGGGCACCAAGCACATAGCATGTATCCATACATATCCACTGGATAAATGAGTGCATGTGCTTCTCTTAAGCTACCAAGGAATTCTTTTTCTAATCATAGAGAAAAAACATCTTATTTTATAAAAAACTTACAAACACTGTATGACCTCTCTTATGTGTGCAATTTAAAAACAAACATACAAAAGACAGGTTTTTGAATCCAGAGAACAAATTGGTGTTGCAAGAGGTGGGAGTGAATGGAGCAAAATTGGTAAACAGGGTTGTTTTTTAATTCAAGTTAATTAAAAATTTTTATAAAAAGTTTGTCAAGATAAAATGAAGAATTAGAATCATAAAACAAGACACTTTGAGGAAAGATTGGGCAGACTTGATAAAGATCCAAGGGGAAATTCTAGAACTGAAAAAGACAGCACTTGAAAAAAATTGAAAACTCTTAAAATAAATATATTTTTAAAAGATTATGACAAAAATAACACAAATATATTTGTCCTAAAATTATAAATGAGCTCAATTTAACTCTTTAAAACCAAAGAGAAAGAATTAGAACAGAGGAAGGAAGGAAAAGAAGGAGAAAAGGTGGGGAGAGAGAGAAAGGGAGGGGGAGAGAGATATTGAGATTTCAGCTTGAAGATCAAAAAATCCAAACCTATAAAAACACAAATCATTAAAACTAAACAATTCAGAGGTTAAAAAGAAACTGTAATATTTTATAATGTGATTTAAAATAAACAAAAGTGGCCAAAAAGTTATAAAACAAAGTCAAGATAGACGGTGAGGCGGTCCTAACACTCCTCTCCCCTAGTAAAAACAACAAACCACAAACCAAAGAAAATTCCCCTGGGAAGGCTCTAGATTATAACAAAAAGCACCAGTAGCCTTGCGAAGCTCAAAAACCAAGGAGAGCTTCCTGGAGTTCCAGCCAGTATGTTTGCTCCCCATGGCTGGAGCTCTCACTGTGGTGACACCTGCTCCCAGATGTCCCCGCCACTCTGTGCCCTGCCCTCCAGTACCAAAATGCCCTAGTGCTTCATCATCTGCAAGATGAGCTACCACTGCTCGGCACTCAGCCCTCAGGTCCCCAGTTGTGTTTTGACCTGCCGTTACCAGGATGTGGGCAACCGCTCCTCGTGGTTTAAGGAATTGTAGACCCGGCCTGAGCATGGCGAGCCGCCAGCTTTCTGGCCGCGCTTGCCTCTAAGTCTCAACATAAGGCTGCGTGCAGAACATGACTGACAACCACTCAGAGTTGCCATGGGAATTAGATCAAAGAGCATTCATTATGCTCATTATATTTTAGAACTTGCTCTGCTTTCCTTATCAGTAATGTAACATAAACAATCTTTATCAAGGAGTATATGAAACCTGGCACCTGGTCAAGATGTTTTATAGACCCTGATACAGACCGGTCACTGCAACCCCTATACTGGTATGTGTAATCTGTTACTGTCAAACACCTAATGACTATAGATGATTTATGAATTTTAGCCTTGTATCTCTCGTATGTATCCTCCTCAATAAAAGGCATAAGCGATGAAGGTTTGGCTTCTGGTCTCCACTAGAGAAGCAGTCACCTTCCTTCCCCCAAACATAATAAAGTGTCCTGGGTAAAAGTTTGTTCTGCCGTGGTCACGAAGTCTCTGCTGAACAGAGCAACTTCCAACGGAGCCTAGGGTGTGTGTGGCAACTCTGCCACACCAGGACAGATCTTCCTTTGCTCTGCACATCACCCTTGGGTCATGGGTCAGGGCTTTGACCCCACTACACCTGACTGCTCTGCTGCAGCTATATGTCCCAGCTCCAGGGTTCAAAGTCACCGCTTTGATAAATTACCAGGGCTGCCCTGCTGCTGTTCTAATCACAGATTGGACATGCCATCAACCAGGGCTGAGCTGCTGATGTACTGCAATTGCCTCTAAGGGCCAGAGTTGGGACTCCAACCCACCATGCCCAGGACATGCTGCTATCGCACCCTGCCCCCTGGGCCCAAGTTATTGCTGTGCCCTGTCATCCCAGTGCCCGTGCTGCTGTTGCATCCTGCCCTCAGAGTCCACATCACTGTTGCAAGCCCCTAAAAACCCAACTCTGGTTCCACAGGAGATCTGCACACTCCTGTACCTATGCTCCCTGGACAAAGATGCTTTGGTAGATCTGTGTGTGCCTGATCTCAGGACTTCCTGCTGCTCTGAGTGCCTGTATATAAGATCTGGCAACAAGAGGGGTCTCCTCAGCTAGAACTTCATCCCAAGAGCAGAAAAGGAGAACAGGAGGAAACCAGGAGCCTTTACCACCAAGGACCTTGATAGCCTGAGGCACCTCAGAAGGCTGGAAGATGCCACTGCTCCCTGAAATGCATAGACATCAATGTAAAGCCATTAGGAACAAGGACAAGCAAGGAAACAATACATCACCAGGGTTGTTTTCAGTAAATGACCACCAACAAGTGGAGACCTGTGAGTTACTAAAAAAAAAAACTTCAAAATAATTATTTTAAGGTAGGCTCAATAAAATTCAAGACAACTCAATGAACTCAGGCAAACAAAAAGTTTAACAAAGATAGAAATCATAAAAACCAAACAAATTTTGAACCTGAGTAATATAATAAATGAAAGGGAAAATGCCATAGAGATTTAACAGTAGGCTTAATTATGCAGAAAAATATTCTGAGAAGTTGAAGACAAGTATCTTGATATTATCCATTCAGAGGAGAAGAAAAGAAATGGGGATGAAAAAGAAGGGCTTCTGGTTCAAGATGGCAACATAAGTCTCCAGAACTCACCTTCTCCCATGGAAATACTCAATCTACAGCTACATATGGAACAATATCTCTGAAAGAAATCCAAACCAGCAGAGCCAATTTTACATATCTGGAAGATGAGAAAAAAAAATCCACGTTGAAATAGGTGGGAGAGACCATAAACCTAGCCCCCTGTCCAGCAACCCACAATTAGGAAGGAACTTACAAGTCCTGCTTCTCACTGGAGAGTGAAAACTTTAGACCCCACATGTGGTGCCCTGACTTTGAAGGCTTTCACCTGAGAGATAGCCCCACCCCCACCCCCCCGCCAAGCATCTAGGTCTGAAAGCCATGGGGCTTGTGCTCATGAAACCATAAAATATACAGCAAACTAAGAAACAGATTTTAATGGGTTTGCAAGGATTTACAGTGGCTTTTCCCCCAGGGGTCAAAGATAGGCAACCCACTGAAGCACTCAGTATTTTCTTGAAAAAGGTCTATTTGCTTATCTTAAAAGCTTAAGTCCAAGGGGCAGATTTTTAACACATATCTAGGGGCCTATTGCAATTCATCCAATTAGAGGAGCAAAAAGGGAAAATATTAAGAAAAACATCAAGCAGATATTCACAATTTAAGGATCTAAGAAAAGGAATATAGATAAAAGAAAAAGAAAACTTATTTATAGAAATAATGGCTAAAAACTTTCTTAACATGGGGAAGAAAATAGATATCTAGATCTAGGATGCTTAGAAAGTTCAAAAAAAAAGATTAATCTAAAAGTCCTCACACCAAGACACAGTATAATTCAAGGAGAGAACAATATTAAGAACATGAATCAATGACATGGTATCACAATGACATGAAATTAGACTAATCTCCCTGGTAAACACAGATGCAAAACTTTCCCCAAAATACTAGTAAATTGAATTTAATAGTGCAGGGCAGGGGGCAGCAATGGGGGGAAAATGGGGCAACTGTAATAGAACAACAATAATTTTTTTAAGAAAAGGAGTATATACCATGATCAGATGCAAAGACAGTTCAACACATGTAAATCACTTAATGTGATACACCACATTAACAGAATGAAGGATAAAATATATATGATCATCTCAATAAATGCAGAAAAATAATCTTGCAAATTCAACATCTTTTCATGATAAAAACTCTCAACAAAGTAAATACAGAAAGAACATACCTCAACAAAAGGCTATACATGACAAACCCATAGCTACTAACATCATACTCATCGGTGAAAGTGAAGAGTATTTCTTTTTTTTTTTTTTTTGAGAGCAGTAAGAACACAAAAATGTTCACATGTGACTCTTCTATTCAACATAATACTAGAAGTCTAGCCCCTGAAATTAGTCAAGAAAAAGAGATAATAGGCATGGAAATGAAAAAGGAAGAAGCAAAATTATTTTTGTGTGCAGATGACATGATCTTATATATAAATCCCTAAGTACATCATCAAACAACTGTTAAAATTAATAACTAAATTCAGTAAAGTTGCAGGACAAAAAAATCAATGCACAAATACCAGTTGAATTTTTATGCACTAACAATGAACTATCCAAAAAGGAAATTAAGAAAGCTATCTCATGTACAATAGCATCAAAACGATAAAAACACTTAGGAAAATATTTAACCAAGGAGGTGAAAAATCTGTACACTAAAAACTGTTAGAATTTGATAAAAGAAATTGAAGAAGATGCAAATAAATGGAAATATATCCCATGTTCTTGGATTAAAAGAATTAATGTTATTAAAATGCCTTTACTTCTCAAAGTAATCCACAGATTCTATGCAACCTCTATCAAAATTACAATGGCATTTTTCACCGAAATGGAAAAGCCCCATTCTAAAATTTGTATAAGACCATAAAAGCCCCTTAATATCCAGAGCAACCTTAAGAAAGAGGAACACTGGAAGCATCACACTTTCTGATTATAAAATATGTAATAAAATTTATTAATCAAAACAGTATTGTACTGGCATAAAAACAGGACATAGACAAGCAGAACAGAATAGAGAGCCCAGAAACAAACCTTCATAGATACAGCACTACATTTTGGCAGGGGTGCCAAGAACACAACAGATACAAAACCATTTCTTCAATAAATGGTGTTAGGGAAACTGGGTATCCACAAGCAAAAGAATGAAACTGAATTTCTATCATACACCACTGACAAAAATTAAAAATGCATTAAATATTTAAATGTAATACCTGAGACCATAAAACTTAGAAAGAAACATTATGGGAAAGAATCTTGACACTGGCAATGATTTCTGAGACACCAAAAGCACAGGCAACAAAAGCTAAAATAAACAAGTGGGGGTCCATCACACTAAGAAGGGGTAGTTAGCACAGCAAAGAAAACCATCAATGAAAAAAAAAAGCAACCTATAAAATGGGAGAAAATATTTACAAACCACAGATATGATAAGGGGTAACTAGCCAAATTATATAAAGAACATGTACAATTTAATAGCAAGAAAAGCAAATAATCCAATTAAAAAATGGACAAAGGACCTGAATTGACATTTTTTAAAGATTATATTTAAAGGACCAACAATTACATGAAAGTGCTCAACATCACCAATATGGGAAACACGCAAATCCAAACCACAATCAGATATCACTTCACACCTGTTTAGATGACTTTTATCAAAAAGACAAGAGATAATTGTTTCTAAGGATACAGAGAAAAAAGAATGTTTATACATGTTAGGTAGGAATGAAAATTGATAGTTATTATGGAAAACACTGGTGAGGTTGTTTAATATTAAAAATAGAGCAATCATGTGATCCAGCAATTTCACTTCTGTGAATATATCCAAAATAAATAAAATCAATATTTCAAAGATAGATCTGCACTCCCGTGTTTATTGCAGCATTATTCACAAGAGCCAAGATTTGGAAACAACCTTAATGTTCTTCAGTGAATAAATGGATAAAGAAGTTATGAGATAGGTAGGAAAATTCAATGAATACTATTAAGCCATAAAAAAGAATTTTTAAAATCCTGACATTTGTGACAATATGGATGGACCTTGAGGACATTATGCTATGTCAACTAAGACAGACAAAGACAGTGGTGTGGTATTAGTTTACATGTGGAATCTGAAAAATATAAATATAAAAATGTAATTTATCAGAAACAGAATGAGTGTTGCCAGGGGCTGAGATGTAAATGGAGAGATATAGGTCAAAGGGTACAAACTTTCAATTATAAGAAGAATAAGTTTTGTAGGACTAATGTGCATCATTATAACTATAGTTAATAATACCTTATTATATACTTAAAAGTTACTGACAGTAGAACTTCTCAAGCATTCTACACACATACACACACAAAAGAGTTAACTATATGAAAGATTTTACACATTAATTATCTTGATCTTGGTATTGTTTCTAGAATGTATAGTACATCAAATCATCATATCATGGACTTTAAATATATACAATTATATTTGTCAATCACTCTTCAATAAATTTGGGGGGGAAAGTTGAGTTCATGTCAAAAAAAGCATTATAAGAGATTAGAAAGGCACTTTATAATGCTAAAGATGGCTAATAACAATAAAGTTTTAATTGTTTAGAATATTTATTTACTAAAAATAAAGTCAATATTATCATGCAAAACTATACAAGTAAAAGAATATTAGAAAACCCCTACTGTGAGGAAACTTAATTCACTGCTTTAGTCCAGACTAGTAAATGAATAAATAATAACAATAAAATTAATTATTAAAAGTAAAGACGAAAGCTCTAACAAGCATCATGAATGTGGCAGTTCTCACTGAAATCTCTTGAACTCTGCATGTGAAAAGGAACTGCCTAAACACTCATAAAACAGAAAAGGTGACAAGAATCTCCACTACTAAACAAACTTCAATAATTCCAAAATATACCATTATCTGATTACAGAGAAAGAAAACTAGAAAATTTTAACATCAAAACCAGAAAACAAAAATAGCATAGTAAATCAATATTAATATCTCCTTCCTTAAACAATTTTCTACTAGAGAATCAAACCAAAACATAAAATCTAGAAAATATTTATATGATGACATTCTCTATTGAAAACTATAAAATACAGCTAAATAAGATAATTCATAGCTATAAATTTTATGTCAATAAAATAAATAATGAGAACAAACTATCTGATTCAGAAAGTTAGAAAACAAATCTCAAATTAAGCCAAATAAAAGCATAGGGACTAATTATTAATAATAAAAACAAATTATCTACAAATCTGCAAAAACTATAATCAATAAAATTTAAAGCTAGTTTTAAAATAACTATATAGGCAACAAACTACTAACCAACCTAACATGAAATAAAAGACAAAAAACATATGCATAAATTTTAAAATATGGAATAAAAACCGAAATTTAGATTACTAGAAAAATCATAAAAGCTTCTTTGCTGAATAATAAAATAGATATAAAAACTTGAATAAAAATTTTTCAAGAAAAATAGAAACTGTATTTGCAATAATACTCCAAACATGTCAATTCCCACAGAAAAAAATGTGGCTAAGATGAAATGTCCTCCCAGTAGTGCTTGGACATGATTTTACATGGGAAATTAATTTAAATCCTTAATATATAGGTGATTTCCAAGATATTTAAACTCCTCTAGACTAGCAATTTTCAACCTTTTTTGTCTCATGGCATATAATTACTAAAATTCTGTGGCACACTTAAAAATATATTTTTGCTGATCTGACAAAAAATAGATATAATATTCATGGTTTACAAAAATAATAGTAATTACCTATTCTTTTTTGCTACAAAGTGACTGTTTTTAAAAATCAGATGCCTACGCTTGTGTATAAAGACTTCTGATACTGTTACTAGACATGGGGTTGGCTCTAAGTAGGTCTGCCTAGGGCCAGTCTTGATTTCATGTAGGAAAAATGTTACAAGAGTCCAGGTACCCTATGAGGGTACATTTATTAAAGCTGGGGACAGTAAAACAAGGAAGGACTTAGCATAGAAGAAGCAACAGAAAAGCCTAGGTCATGCTGCTTTAGCTCACTGGGAAGTCAGAGAAAAGGGGAATTTGGGGACAGGTTCAGGGGATTAGCCTGGCACAAGATGCCAACCGCCCATAGCCTAAGAGTTTAGGGAGAAGCATGCCTGTGGGGAAAGAAGTTGAGGGGAGAAAAAGGGAAAGGAAATGGCATGGGCTGCTACCCAGAGGTCTTTATCTCTCTTTTGCAGGCAGGAATCTTAGGGGAGGTATCAGGGAAGCGTTTCAGCGGAATATTCATCACTGTTTCAGGTGTGCTCTTTCAGGGTCACGGTCTCCACTGATTGGTCAGTGGCAGGGCAAGGGGTCTTTAGTCATTGCAATTGGTTCTGACATTGCCCACCTGGGGCTAGTGATGAAACACAACTGAGGCCTGGATGTTATCTCCAGGGAGGAAAGGCAGGGGAGAAGTGGTTACCCTGGGGGCAAGGTCCTTGTTTTCCAAACTTAGTGCCCTGCCAGGCACTCAGGGCCTTCTGTCTCTCTGATTATTTGCATCTGCTTGTAAAATGCTGGGTCAGCTGTGTTCAACTATTTGTCTTAGTTTCCTCATTCTACTAGCCAAGGAATTTTCCTAACTTCCTACTATCCTGCCTCAGTACCAAAAACTAATCAACCAGATGCACACCCATTATGCAACATGGCCAATAAGATGTAACTGTATTATGTGATCTATATATTTATGGTTCAAGACAGGGTATTCACCACAGATGGCTTTTGTGCTGGCTGTGGTCACATTTTCATTGGGCAAGCTAAAGAAAAATAGGTCTGTGCCCTTGACAAAATAGGTATTGCATGTTTTAAAAATTCTCGTGTCACACCAATTGAAAAACACTTCTCTAAACCATAATATAGAAATAGTAATATTTTTCAAAGCAAGGAAAATACATATACCAAAATATGTCAAATACTGCATAAAAATACTGCAGATAAATATATTTATGAATCATGATGAGAAATCCATTAATATTTACAAACAGAATTTAGTAGTTCATTCTGAGTAATATATTATCCCCAAGAAAATTTTACTGCAGATATAAAGATTGTTTAGAACTAAATAAGCTATCACTATCATTTATCATATCAATAAGCCTAAAGAGAAATGTTTTCATATCCATAGATTTTAATTAAATATAAAAATATTAAATAAAATAGGAATTTATAAACACTTTTTTAAACCTGATGAAGTATGTTCATCTCAGCCAGAAGGGCTAAGTGGAAAATCTCTAAAATTTTCCCTAGTGAAATCAGGGACAAGATAAGGATATTTTCTCTTTCTCGGTTACTTTTTAACACTGTATTTGAGTTACTGGCCAGAAGAGTTTGACACAAGAATAAAGTGGAGATATACAAGTTGGAAATAAGAAGGCCTGACTATTTACAGATGATGTGATCAAACACTTGTACAAAAGAAGAGAATCAACAAACATTTTATAAGAAATAAAATAGCAGCATAGTATGAATAAAAATTACTGATGAGACAACTCAAGATTTGGAAATTTTTATTTTAGGTAATAGTTAATTACCCTAGTAGTTAATGCATGTAAAAAGCTACTATTTCAGGATCTGAATGTATGGCCTACTCTGACTCCAAGAGACCACAAGCAATTCAACCTTATGCTCCGGAAGAGACCATAAGCAATCAAGATGGTATCTGAGCCATTGTACTACAGCGAGAGACATTCCACTGCCCAGGACACAGATAAAGAAAATCACCCAGGACACAGGACACAGGATCCAGATAGAAAATTACCAGTCAGCAGATGAAAAGATGTTAAGGAAATTGCCAGACTGTAGCCTTTATCTCATTAACCTCTTTCCTGAATTCCAAATCTCTTACCTACACTTTTCCTTCTTATTAAAAAGGCTGTGACAGCATGGATGGAACTGGAGAGTGTTGTGCTAAGTGAAATAAGTCAGGCGGCAAGAGACAAATACCATATGATCTCATCTATAAGAGGAACCTAATGAACAAAACAAATGAGCAAAATAGAACCAGAGGCATGGAAACAAGGAACATATTGACAGTGACCAGAGGGGAGGGGTGAAGGGAATAAGGGTGGAAAGAATGAGAAGAGTCTAGTTAAGGAACTAATATAAATGACCCATGGACATTGACAACAGGGTGGCAATTGACTGTGGGGAGGGGGGCTGGGGAGAGCAATGGGGAAAAATTGGGATAACTGTAAAAGAACAACAATAAAAAAGGTAAAAAAGAAAAAATAAAGGAAATGTAAGATGGTCTGTTAGGGTACATAACCCACCATCTTCTCAGATCACTAGCCATCTGAACAAAGTGCACATAAAGATTCAATCCCTGTCTCTGCTTATTGGTTCTGGTAGTGACAGGCAGCACAAACAATGGATTTTCCAGTTTCATTAACATGAATAAATAAATAGCTTTCAAATACAATAGTTTGACCCATATTGAAGAATTATTTTTGCTGGTAAAATACATAAAAATATCATAAATTCAATTAACCAACAACCAGAAAAAAAGTAAAATAAACTAAAATTTTAATGGAAGAAAAGACCCCATGTATAAGACCCCATTTATCATTAAAAAAATAATATATATACATATATATAGTGCCTACAAATAAGTTGAACTAGAAATAAATGAGGCCTTTAGATAGAAACTTTAAAACACTCATGAAGAGAAAAGAACTCAATTTATAATGTGATGTCAGTTAAAAAGATTTTTTTAAACTAAATAGGTTAGTCTAAAAATTATATGTGAAATAAACAAACATGAACAGCAAGAGAATTATATAAAAGAAAGGTAATGAGAAGCACTAACTCCTAATGTTAAAATATACCATAAAGCCTCACAAGTAAAGGAAGATAGTGCATTAAATTGACTACTGAATTAGGAGAAAACATCTAGAAATATATATACGAGGTCTGTCCATAAAGTATCCAGCCAGGTACTATGGGAAAGAGACATTTATTGAAGAAGATACAAGAAACACTGTACACAGGAGAGTGATGCCTTAATCCCCTTCAAAGTAAGCACCTTGGGACCTCACACAGTTCTCCCAATTGCCATCATCTGCCCCGTCATATTTTCCTGAAACTCAACAACAGTCTGAAATCTCTTCCCTTTCAAAGGTGATTTTAGTTTTGGGAAAAGCCAGAAGTTGCAGGATTCTAAATCTGGGTTGCAGGGGGTGCTGAGCCACCTGGGTGGTTTGATATTTCATCCAAAAAATCTGCATGAGATGTGATGCATGAGCCAGCTCATTGTCATGATGAAGCTGTCAGTTGCCAGTTGACTATAGCTACGGCCTTCTGAATCATCCGAAAAGTTTCCATGAAAGAATGTTCAAGCTTAATACAGAACTTGAGGCAGATTTGTTGCTCTACTTGCTCAGTCATTTTTGATGCGATGACCATACAGTATGCGTGCTCACTCAATGTCATCTACTGCTCCCACTGACTAGTACAGTGAAGTCATCATTGTTCATGCATGTGCATTCCAGTCTACTCTGCTTGACTGACAGGTTACAGTGATGTTGTAAAAACCATTGTTGTTATATTAACAATGGTTGGGCTTTTTCTGGACATGCTCTCTCTCTCTCTCTCTCTCTCTCTCTCTCTCTCTCTATATATATATATATATATACTTTTTTTTATATTTTAATATGTAAAAACGTTTAGTTCTCAAATTAGGAAGAAAAAACATCCCACTCTATAAAAGGCTTTGGAAAATCTGGGTAACCATCAATACAAAATAAATTTGAAACTTTATTTCACATCATACGTTAGGAAAAATTCAAAGTGGATCAAATATTGAAATGTCAAATTTTAACAATTGCATGAGGTACAGCTGGGAAATGAATGACCTCAATTTCTGCCTGCAAAACCAGAATGGCCTTCTAATTACAGAATCTAATTTCCCAGTTCTAGATCCACTGGATATATTTGAACATTTTGCAGCTGTTCATTTCCACTTGAAATGTCCCAGTCTTTGGCTCCAGTGACTTCATGGTTTCATTCAGACTCAGGGCAGGCAGACAGTTACTTGTTCAGTATGCCAATATATAAAGAACACCAAAATATCACTGAATATGTGATGAGAAGAAAAAGGAATTTCCAGGATTTCACCTAGGTACATTGTTAATTAAACTGCTTGAGCCTGAGTGAAACTGCCTTTGACTCCCTCTCCAAGGACAACAATTTTTTCGGAGCATGAGGTAGGTTTTGTTCTCTCAGCCTTTTGTTTTGCTGAATGTTATGCAAACTGAGGCGATGTCTTTTTCCAACACATCTGCAAGCCAGTGTTTAGGCCTCTTCTCTGTACTGTGATGAAGAGTGGACATAAGATTGGAATAGTTAACTAGACTAGACTTTTAAATAAGTTATAGAAAAGTTATAGAATCTACCCAAGAAATCATTAAAATATCTGCTACCCGGCAGGGAAGAAAGATTTGGCATTTCACAGTTGGGAACATTGATTAAAAAAATAAATCCTTTTCAAGTGTGTACCCCACAAAGCTCAGACTCTCCAATAAACCTGTTACACTATATATAGCTATAAAAAAACTTTGATATATGAGAGGCAGGCTGTGTACTCAAATGGCTTTAGCTGGAAAAACTTCTGCAAAATTTAAAATATTTTCATCAAGTCAAAAAAATCAATAACGTTTGATAGAAACCAGGAGTTATTTAACATGACTTATACTATAACTGATTTTATTGCCATAACAATAAGTCTAATATCTAAAATGACTCTTTTTAAATTCACCCAAAATAATATGTTAAAAACTGGTAACAAAAGAACAGACAATGATTTGGTAAACCTTTAGATATAGTGGAAAGGATTTCCAGGCATGTAGGAGATAAGAAATAAATAAGTCTAGCTTCTTAATTGCATGGTTTCCAGTTACTTCTGTAAGATTGAAATTCTCTATTTCTTTAACCTGGTTGTTAATTTTAATGGAGAGTTTTCTGTCTTTCATTTATTATAGAACTGTACATCTGCTTGTCATCACTGCATCAGCATTTTATTGGTATATTTTTTCTACTTTTAAATCAACTTTTAGACCTTGATGATTAATAAAATAAAAATACCTATTTATATATATTCATGTTAAAAATGGCATTTTTGTCCAATATTAATAATTGCATTAAACTCAGGATTTTCTATAGCCAGATATGTTTTTACATACAGAGAAGGACATATATTAAATATATACACATACACATTTTGGAATATTCTATTTTAGCAAATAAAATTATGCTCTTAAATACTCACTTCTTATTTAAGATTTTCATATGAATTAGGTTATATAGGGATGATAACAATAAAAATGGTAAACAAGCCATGCAATAAAGAAAAAGTGGATCGCCACCTACACAATGCTGTTTAAAGAATGCCAAAGCACTTATCAGATGCAGAATTCTAATTTGCCCATTCCATTTACTGACTCTCATCCTTCAATATAGATATTAAAACCACACTGGGATTAGAATGATTAACCATGAGGGGGTGTATTATTTCAAAAAGACAAAAGAATTAAATCAGCTTGCTAACATATAAAACACTTAGCACTGTAACAAACATTAAATATCTGGAACAAGCATTAAATATATGTAAACTTTTGGTCAATATGATTAACCCCTAGAATGAGAAGTTTCTAAGTCCATTAGTTAATTAGTTTTGGTAGTTGAGACTTTCTGCCTGACTGCAGAGTTGTGATGGAGAATTAGAAACTCAATTTTAGTCGGGTGAAGGGGAAAAGAACATAGCACAGACAGATGGGACAATCTAAGGATAGTAACAAGTAGACCACAAAGGGTCATTTGCAAAGAGCATGTCTTTGGGAGATCACAGCCAAAGAAACGTTCGATTAATTCCTCCACTTAAAATATTTTACCAAAAATAGTTAACTTTTGTAATAGTATCCATAGAAGACACAAAAACAACATGAAAAATGGATGATACAAGGAGAATGCCACGTGAGGGCAGAGGCAGAGATTGCAGGGACGGAACTCTAAGACATGAAATGCAGAGGATTTCACACAAACCCTAGAAGCAAGGAAATAGCCTAGAAGGATCCTCCCCACTAGAGCCTTCAGCGAGAGCAGGGCTTGCATTCACCTTGATTTTGTACTGTTAGCTTCTAAAACTATGATATAATTAATTTTTTTCTGTTTTAGGCACCAGTTTTATTGTACTGAATTAACACATCCCTAGACCATTAATCAGACTTTGGTTAAATAATCTGTCTATTGTATGAAAGTTTCTAAACATGGCAGAGATGGAAGGTTTCTGCTTTATGTTAGTTTCTTTATTGCCTCTCTCCTGCCCCCATATAATTCTCTCTAAATCTGAATCTATAAATACCATTGAAATTTTACTGCAAACACCAGCTTCTCCAAATCAGCTTCAGCTGGTTCCTTCAGGCATTCTATGTACTTTCCAAGTCTTTACATGTCAGCATCTCAATTGTTCCAAGTCCCCTCTCCCTTCTTCCTCCTTTTTCTCCTTCTTCCTGGCCTTCTCTATTCCTTCTCTCTCTCCCTCTCAATTTTGTCTCTATCTCTACATTTTTTTTTATTAGTGCCTCTTCTTTTTATTTTGTCAAATCTTAAGTTTGAAATACAGCCAGGAAAACTCTTCAGGACATTTCCTCTGACAACTTTTCATTTCTCCAGCTATCAGGGCCCCAGTGCATTGCTTATCCTGTTCAGTAGAAAATGTCACCACAGTTTCCTCAGATCCTTCTGGAAGGAACTCACAACAAAAGGAGACACCCATCACTCAGACGTTCTATAAATATGCGGTTCTCAAATTGTGGTCCCAGACTAGCAGGGTCAGCAATACTTGAGGACTAGTCAGGAATACACATTTTTTAGCCACACCTCAGACCTACTAAGTAAGAAAGTCTGGGTTGGAGGTGGTTCTGATGCATGCTGAAGTTTAAGGGTTACTGCTACAGATGATTCTCAGCAAAGTGACACATCCTGTAAGAAAGAGAGTAGCTGAGTTAGAGAGGTGAGCCAGATGCAGATCAACGTGGTTAATTAAGAAACAAACAGTGAAAAGGCAAGAGCTATGTACTGTGGTTCCTTTCTGGTGTTTATTCAAGTGGCTCACAGAGGTGGCAGAAGAAATTGTACTTCAATCAGAAGTAAAGTGGTCATTATCAACTAGTTATGATGAAAAGATGTGCATTTTAATGTATGGCTTGATTTAGTCATTTCTTTGCTCAGCAAATATGTATTGAAACTTTTCTAGACAATGAGGATACTATCGTCAGTAAGACTGAGACCCCATTTTCATTAGAGTTAAATTCTAGCAGGTATAAGAGAGGAAAAGTCTCCTCTACACATTTTGGTCTATGCTTTACACTGATGATAAAAGACAAGTGAACAGGAGAAAACATACAAGTTTTATTAAATTTTTACATATATATCACAGACTTCACAGAATAAAGACTCAAAGAAATGATCAGAGCAGAAAGTTTTTTATACCCTTTGGAAAAAGAAACAATAAAGCTGCGAAGAATTGACAAGACAGAGGGGTTTGGGCTAGGGCGAATAAATTGTGATTAGGGAGAATATAAGGGTTAGTATAACAAGGTTTTTATTTGTGCAGATTTCTCAGCCTCAATTGCCCATCTCCGGTGGTAAGAATGTCTTCCTTGTGGTACAGGGAGGGCACCTTTAAAATGGGATTTTTTTCTCCTGCTTTCAGGAGGAGAAAAGGAGGGCCAGAGTACCCTTTTAAAACGGCCATTTCTGAACCAACTTTAACTAAAAATAATATGCCAACATGATATATTTGGGGGTAACATGCTTTAAATTCCTTCATAGGGGAGACAGACAAAAAGTAAATATTGTAGAAGTATAGGTAAATGTAAGAGTTATTAAAAGTTTGTAAGGGATTTGGTAATGACTGGGATTAGATGGTGGAATGAGCAGAAAAAGGAAATATTTAAACAGAGAAAAAAAATGAATGAAATTTGGGAAGATGCCTTCAATTTGGTGTATATTATGGTATACAGAACAGAAACATGCAAAGACCTTAGGGTGGACTGAGACTGCATATTTAAAAAAGAAAAAAAAAACACAAGAAGTTCAGCGGGGCTAAAGCAGAGTTAGCAAAGGAGAGAAGGGTAGGAGTTAAAAGAAGAGGCCAAATCATTCACAGCCTTGAGGACAGTCTCAGGACAGATTTTTCCTATGAATATTATATGAACTTACTGGACATTTTTTAGTAAGGGAATTGATATGGTTTTATTAGCTATTATGTGAAGAGGCTATAAAATAGGGCAAGAGTAGGAAAAGGTAAGACCATTAGGAGTCCAGTGTAGAAGTCAAAACAAGAGTTGATGGTAATTTGGACTAGAGTGGCAGCAGTAAAATAAAAGACATGGACAGATTATGGATATATTTTAAACGTGCAACTCACAGAATTTATGTGTGGATCAGATGTGAAGTGCGATACAACAAGAAAACATTTGTGGCTTCTACGTCTGAGGGCTGGAAAAGTGAGTACCTGATAGTACCTTTTATTGAGATATGGATCACAGTGGTAGCAACAGGCTGGGAGGGGGATATTGAGGTCAGTTTTGGCATATTACATTTGTCCTTCCAAATAGAGTTATTGAGTAAAGTGTTGGATATATATATCATACTGGGGCTAAGGGGACAGGCAAGACTGGTGAAAAAAGTGGGAGGTGTTCATGATTTAAGAGAATCATTCTGAAGACAGCACAGTTAATAGTAGGTATGAATGCAGGGTAAGTACTTGCAGTGAAAAGGAAGACACTGAAATTTCTTGATGTGACATGGAATGTCCACCTAGAAACTGAGTATCAGTATTTAGGGTAAGCATCCAATAATATTTGTTGATGGATTAAAACTGACCCTGTTCACAGACATGTGTCTGGCTATTTTGATCAATTACTAGATCAATGGAACTCTGAATTTTATTTCTGCAATCACCTCTCAGTGAACTACAAAAATCAGGGATTTTTCCACCAATTAATCATGGTTGGTAATGCTTTAATACAAAGACAAAAGCGAAAAGAAAATTGCCTCAAAGGAAAAATAGAAGTCAAGTTTTAGATGTGCTTTTTTATGTAAAAAGAGGTTATAAGAGAATATTTATAACAAATATATTATTACTCATAACAGAAAGCACCATAACAGTAGATTCACAGCCAAACTTTAATGACTTATTTAATGTATTACATAGCAAAGAAAGTTTAATAAATGTGTTCTATTGCCTATTAATATGGTATACAGAAACAAACTGATTCAATTTAATATATTTTCTTAAAATATTTCTATATATCTTTTTGGCCAAGATATTAAAATAAGTTATAACTTTAAATATTTCTTTTATTATAGCCTAAAGCCACAGAATCTATTTTTGTAAACTTGTTAATATGTACATATTAAACACCTCCAATATTTGTATTCAAGAAAATAAAATAATGAATATTTTTCCTAAATGTTATTTGAACATTATAACTTTAAACAGCTGACTTTTGCATTATAGGTAGAAAAATGTTATAGTCAGCATAAAGAAAAACACAAAAAATAAAATTGTAGCTAAATAAGAAAGCAAAAAACTAATAGTAAAGTAGTAAGGGGTTCAATTAATATCATGGCTTTTACCAACAGGACTAATAGAATACATAAATAAGTTTAGTTTTTTAATTGTAGAGAAAAAATTGTTTGTAAATAATACATTTCAGTTACAAATTCACACTAGTAATTTCATAACAAAGGTATAATATGTTTACCACCATGAAGACAGGGCATGCTGTAATCAGACTGCTTTGTGAATTACTATAACGAAATGATTAGACACTGGACTTAACCATGCCACGTCTGGGATCTGGCACTCTAACAACTGTAGCCTAGCTGCCAGCCCTGCCTCAGTGGTAGAAACTTACTAGTCCTTTGTAATAAGCATGTCAGGAGCTATTCCTTTGATTAGTTTCAAGTGAGAGTGAGAAAAATGAATTACATACATTACCTACATTTGCATAAATGATATGAACTCATATAATTTGAGCTTTTTCTTACATATCTTACTACACAGTGGTATCCATATGAGTGATCACAGCAATGAACTCAAGAAATTAGTATTGGATAATTTTCATTATGATACTAATAAATTATTGTAATGAATTCTGATGAACATGAATTAATAAAATAATCTTTAGAGTTTAAATTATTTTATGCTGGTTATAGAGAAGCTTGCTGTAGCCTTAGTAAGCTGCATTTCCAAGTTTTAAAGGGACATATTGTAGCATGAATATTATAATAAGGAATTGAATTTTGCTGTCATGCCATACCTGCTAAAATATAACAATTAATACATCAGGTATCTATAATAAATTCTCCTATGTTAAGATTTGAAAATGACTATTCTCAAGCACCAAAATCCCAGATTGCATCATATTTTATTTTTTGACAACTGCTTCTAGAATGATGATGCTGTTAACAGAAAAACAGAAATGTTACAGGTGAAAGCTGATTGAAAGGGGATATTAAGATTCTATGTTGAGTTTTTAGAATTTTAAATGACATTATATTACACAGATGAAGATGAAGATGATTTTTTGTAATTATCTTGCTCATGTGCCAGAAATAGAGTAAATAAGGCTAGGTTCTGTAATGACAATCTGAAAACTTTGGTAGTTTCATATAATAAATGTACTCCTTGCTCCAACACAGATATTCCTGTTGCCAAGCGCTTCATCTGCTTATTCAGGGGGCAGGCTCCTTATATCTTGATACTGGAGAGACCTTGTACAGTATGCCCATTCATTAGGTGAACAAATTTAGGAGAGTCAAAAATAATGCACCAAAGATATTTGGAATCTGGGCCTTGAAGTGGCATCCATTAATCACCTTTGCCCACATTTCATTGTGTAAAACTGTAAGGACGCCAGGAAATGAAGTCTAGTTGTATGCCAGGACAAACACACAAATCTCATATTTTATTGGGTTGAGAGGTAAGGAACTACGATATGAACCTGGGCAGCAGCATAGGGGTGACCACAAAAATTTGATAATAGCTGGGCATTTTGAAAAAGTGGATGTACATGAAAAAGCCAAAGTTTACAACTGCATCTTATAATCTTACTCGTGGTACTTGTGGAACATGAATAGATGTAATTTTTCAAGTATATTAGTATTAATTTATATAAATATAAATCATATCAATGTTAGACACTTTGTCAATAGGAGAAATGAAATCAACACGTTGAACTGGTTGAAGAGATCTAAGTTTTTCATCTCTTCTTTAGTTTTATCCATCATTTAATTTAACATTAAAAAAAAACATTCATTTTCTTTTGGTAAATTAAATTGATTTCCTCTAGTTTGGACTTCTGTGGAGATATAGCCCCCTTGTTATACCAGCACAAAAGACCTATTTATTTTAAATCCTACTTTCCACAATATTAAATATCTCTCCTATGCTTTCTTCATAGAAATTGTTTTATTTTTTGTTGGATTAAAAAAAAAGTTGCCAAATAGGAGACTAGCCATAGTTTATGACAAGGCACACAAAAAGAATCCGTACATAGTTATATTTATAATAGTATTTAAAATTAAATATCAGAAAAGGTAACTACTTTCATATATTGTGATATAATACTATACACATTTCATAATAAACGTTGTTAACTGAGATTTATAGTTGAAATTTACCTCAAAGCCTTTTTTGAATAGCATTTTTTCAGTAAATAATATGTTTTCTATTGGTAATTCTAATATCCTCCATGTTAATTTTAATTATAGATGAGTCACTCTGACAGATGTTCCCCACAGAAATGCTTACTACAATATTAGCAAAGAAATGCCTGCTGTTGGGCCATTTATTTCTCCAAATTTGACATAGGCCAATGACTTGTCACCCAAACTTTATACTATCTTGGGCAAACATTTATTTTATTAGGAATAGGCAACCATTTTCTTAATATTCCCTGGAATTCTAATTGTGTTCTGCTGAGATACATGAAAATGTTTTTCAATTTCTATAATCTATTTGCATATATCCATACAACCCAAAACTAGTAAAGCTGAGATAGAAGACATAATTTAGTCAAAATATAAATATAATAATGAAAAAAAGAACACCTACAATTTAAAAAGCAATCAAGTTTTTTACTTATCCATCTGAAAATAACTTCAGACTTGAAAGAGATTTTTCTCATTATAAATTAAAGGTTAAAGATACGTCTGATGTGTTCTTGGGTTTTGTGGTTGGTTGTACAATGAAGTCTTATCTCGATTTGTATCTTCCAAAGAGTTAAAGAAAATGAAATGACATAATCCATGGTATACACCTTACTATCATGGCTTTTTAGGAGAAAATCAAACTAGGTGAGCTCTTATTCAGTGAATACCTTACAAGTACACAGCATTTTTTAATAAGAAAACCTAACATTCCAATGTAAGACCTCTTAAATATGACTGTTAACTCTAATGAACTATGACATGATACTAAAGAAGAAAAGTCTAAATTTATTATTGCTTCTAGCAGTAGAATAGCTGAACATAACACACATAATAGCTGTACTGATATGAGTTCCTGTGTTTTTATCTATGCCAAATAAAAATTAATAACATTATTTTTCAAAGTAAAAATTGTTTTTCCCAGCAAGGAAAATATGATGAATATATCTCTTCACACACACACACACACACACACACACACACACACACACACCATAACTAGAGTTATAACTAGTTCCCAAGAACCATAAGGGGATAAAACTTGTTTGGAACTTTTTAGAAAAGAAGTTGCTTCAGGGACTTCAAGTAGTTCATAACAATGATTGCTTTTACACAGGTGAAGGATGACTGCAGCAGGGAGGTCAATAATTAGAATTTGTTCTCAAGATTATTTACCTAAATTCAACTCACCAGCTTTTATATCTGTGTTCAGAAAAAATGACGTATCTGTAACAGGGAAAGAATGGTCATACCTAATTCATAAGATTTTAAGTAATTTGTAAAGTTCTTACAACAGTACCTTAAACACAATAAACTATTATTATTATTAATTTTCTGTTCATAAAATAACAGAAAGAGAGATTGTAGGAGAGCACAAAAGAAATACATAACCTGCTGTCATCCTTCTATTTCAGATCAATGATTTAAGCTAGTGGCACATTCACTTATTCATCCATTTAATATTTTTAAGGCATAGCCTGTATCAGGTTATTTGTTAGGGCCTATGATGATAGCTGTGAACCGCACAGAAGTGGCCTAGTTCTCCAAGAGCTCAGAGAATTTTATCATTAGAGTGTATTATACAAATGTGTGCAATTAAATTATATCTGCCTTAAAGCAAATGTTAAGTGCTATAAGCCTTCATAATTAATACAATAGTAATAATACATTGGTTTTAATCAACAGATATTTTATTTTAAATTTATCTCTATCTTCACAAGAAACCATAAGATATATATTGTACCCATGTCATAAAGAAGGATCTTAGATTGCATATAATTTAATGCTGTCTCTGAGCTCACACAAGCAGTAAAGTGACAGGCCAGCATTTTTGCCTTTGCTCACCTTGCTAGCTATTACAAAGCAGAGTTCCTTTTTTGTAAATCCCCATATTCTCTACTCAGTACAGTTTTTTCTTTGTGAGTACTTTCTTCCTTCTCAGGGATCCATTCTTTATTTTTACCCAAATCAATAACATATTATTAAATCAAACCATTGGTCCTCATACCTTGTTACTCATTGGCTTCACCCTTAAAATATATTTATGCCTTCATCCAACCACCAGAGATTCTGATTTAATTGATTAGGAATATTGCCTGGTTACTGAATTTTAAAAAATTTTCCCAGGTGATTTTAATATACTTTAAAGGTTTAGAATCAAGGAACTAAGTAAGATACACAGTATTCCCTCACTTATTGTGGGTATCACATTCTAGATCCTCCCACGATAGGTGAAAATCTGCAAAGTAGGAACCTTACATTTATTTTAGTATTTATATATATATATATATGGCTTTATAAACCCTTCCCACACACTTATAAACCATTCCCAGTCCCTTATTAACCTTTCCACACTTTTGTAAACACTACTTATGTTCTTAAATGTATTCTACTCTTAAACCTACGTAACTGTAACAGCATACTTATACAGTACCACAAAATCCTGCGATATAGTGAAAAATTGTGTTAAATAATTTAACATAATATTTTTTAAAATCCTGCAATACAGTGAGGCCATGATAAGTGAACTGCAATACAGATAGGGACTACTGTACATGATTCCTTGGATAGTGCTTAAAACAAAGATCAGAAATTTAAATTAGGGGAATTTAGTTATAAATAATTTATCAAGTGCCTGATACGTTAGAGAAAAAAGTGTAAGAGAGAAAGAAAACAATATCTCATAGAGTGTCATAATCTATAGTTATGCTATAGGAGAGGAAAACAGGTTGAAGACTGGGAGGCAGGAATAAAGGAGAAAGGACTCAAGGCATTAGAAATTCTCAGACTTGAGACACTATGTTGAAAAGATATATACACCTTCATGATTATTGCAGCATTATTTATAATATCCAAGACATGGAAACAACCTATGAGTCCATAAATACATGAATGGATTAAGAAATGTATATATACCACACATACACATACACAAAATAAAATATAATTTAGCCATAAAAAATAAGAAAATTCTCCCATTTTTAACAACATGGATGGACATTGAGGGCTATAGACTAAGATAAGTAAGCCAGACAGAGAAACACAAATACTATATGATCTCACTTATATAGGGAATCTTAAAAATAAAAAAATACACCTCATAGAGAAAGAGATCAGTTTGTGGTTACCAAAGTTGAGGGATGGGAGAGGGGTTGGAGGAATTGGATGATGGTGGTCAAAAGGTACATATAACATCTGGGAATATAATGTACAACCTGATGACTGTAGCTCATACTGCTATATGCTATATTTGAAAGTCACTAAAAGAGTAGATCCTAAAAGTTCCCATCACCAGGAAAAAACGCATTTTTAAATCTATATGAAATGATAAATGTTTATTAAACTTATAGTGGTAACCGCTTTACTACATATATAAATCAAGTCATTATGTGGTGTGCCTTAAACTTATACAGTACTGTGTGTCAACTATATCTAAAAGAAAGAAAGAAAAAAGAAGGAAAAAAAAAAACACTTGGCACATAAGATCACCCATTACATGCAATCCAGGATGGAGTCAGTTTTTGTGGGGACTAAAGTTTATATAATTTGGAGAACTATACTGAAAACAATAGCAAAGTCATAAATTCAGAATTAAATATATTTCTGTCATTTATTTAGAACACTAAAAAATACAAAGAACTATAAAATTTAAAAAGTTGACAAAAGGCAACATCACAAAATCTAGAAAATAAGAATATTGTTTATGAATGCTTAACACTCTAAAATATTTTTCTTTATTTTTGGCTTGTATACTCATCCATTAATATAAAATTTATTTCATAATAAAAATTTCTATAAAAATAGAAAGATAATTGATTAAATATTTTAATTATTGTTATTATTGTTAGTTTTAACAAGGTATTGATAAGAAAAAAATACAATTCTATATGTTCTGTGATTAGATAATTTTCCACAAACTACCTTTTGGCTTCATGCATTTCAAACTGCATCACCTCTACTGCACACATATTTTTACTGCTGAAAGACATTGGATGAGTTCACATTTTATTAGAACACTCTAGCCCTGTCAGGATGCCCTGGTGAATTTGCATAATGGGTAATAGACATATTATGAAAGCTATTCATAACAGGCATGATTAGCAATTATTTAGCTGTACACCAAAGGTACTGTGAACCATTTAACTACATCCTACTAAATACAAAGTACTTATATCCCTAACTCACCTTTTCCTTAACTGGATCCCCATAACACCTGTGGCCAATCCAAAAAGATTACCCTATGGAAGTCATACAGGAAACAGACAATGGTCTCAACTGATTGCAGCTGTCCCACTACTTTTGGAAATATTCACCAAAAAAAATGCATAACCCTTAAGGGACCTGTCCAATTGAGAGATCCTGAAGAGTAAGCTTTGTGATATCCATGACAAATCCATTTCTAAATATTAGTTATATTATTGTCAGTAGCATCTCCATAATTTCAATAGAGAGTAGTAATCTGGTTAGAACATGTGGGTAAGTAACTAATATTAGTAAATGCCATTCTAAGCATTTTATAAATGTGAATGCATTTAAGCTTCACATGAACCTTAATGTATAAATATTGTTATCATCACCATCTCTCAGATGAGGAAGGTGAGGCCCAAAGATGTCGATGACCTTAACTCACACAAAGAGTAAATGGCAAGACTTCTGGCCAAGATGAAGGAGTAGACAGATATGCTGCATCTCCCTCCACAACTAAGAAGGAATACAACTACCTCAAAACTAGAAACAACCAGAAGTTCCAGAAAATCAGACTGCGTGGAAGTCCAGCAAACAAAGATATGAAGAAGAAATACTCATCCAGACAGGTAGGAGGGGTGGAGCTGGGGCAGAGAGGACGCGGTGTGGTGGCAGCAGCAGGCTGGCAGAAAGCGCAGTCGCACATTTTAAAGTCAGGAGGGACACCTGGGGAGCATTCCCAGCTCCTCACCAGACCACACAACTCACAGTCCCAGCACCAGGGAAAATCAAGCCTCATTGCTTCTGACTGTGCAGACCAGTCAGGGTTGGGGTGGAGGCAGAAACTGCCAGTCTCTCAGCAGAGTCTGCTTGTTTAAAGGGCCCTCATGGTCCTAGAACGTCCACAGACCCACCCACTCTAGACAATGGACAGGGCAGCAGCTAGATGGGCGCCAGTCTGGTGCAGAAGTGAGAGAAGTGCCTGGAAAAGGGGCGAGTGCTGGGCAGAGGCATTGTTCCCTCTCAGACCCCTCTCCCACATAGGGTGACACAATGTGGTGAAACAGGTCACCCTGTACTGATGAATCCCTAAGGCTCCACCCCTTAAAACGTAACAGGAATGACAGTTCTACCTGGGACGCAGAGGCAAACAAACAAAGAAGCCTGTCAGAATGAGGAAACAGAAAAGTATGGCCCAAAAGTGACGAGGAGATAGTCAACATAACAGGTGAGGAGATAGACAACCTAACAGACACAAATTTCAAAACACTGGTGATAAAAATGCTCACAGGGTTGACAGATATGCTTGAGTATCTTTAGTTTTGTTTTATTTTTCTACTCCATTTTTTATTACAACCCCGTCCTTGTGTTCCAGAACCAACAACAACTGAGCACACAGCCCCAAATACTCCTAAAACCAAGTGTTAACATTCCCATTTCTTTCTCAGTCTATGAAACCAAAAGAAAAAAATCTTTAAAAAAACCAACATCACCAGGTTAAGTACGTTCCAAGAAGAGCACCTTTACTAAACAGGAAACAAAATGAGTGAGGAACCTGACCAAATACACAAAGCAGCAGGTGAGGCTCCTGACAGAAGAGTGACTCCCAGTGAAACATAAATAGATCCCCCTCCAAGTACATGTATTCACATGTGTGTACACATATATGTAATATATTAAAAGAAATTTGATTTCTACCACAAGGAGTTGTTCAGAAACAGTAAATCAACACCTCCAGCATGTGAGACACCAGGGCCCTAAAGCGACATCACAAAACAGGTGTGCCCCTAGCTTGTGCAATGCTACCCTCTACTTCCTAAGTGAAACAAAGGAAAATCCCCACAAAACCAATGGTGAAGGGAAGGAAACCAGGATTCAAATCAATGATTTGGAACATAAGAAAGAAAAAAACAGTCAACTAGTGCAGAATGAGGAAGCAAGAATTGAAAAAAATGAGAAAAACTTCCCAAATTCTGTGAAGTAGATGGACATATAGGTTGGGCAAGCACGGATAGTCCTGGGCGAGCTGGACCCAGAGGGAACCACACCAGGATGCATCATGATTCAGATGCCAAAGGTGAAAGATAAAGAGAGAGTCTTGGAGGTAGCAAGAGAGAGGCGGAGAGTTGCCTACAGGGGGGTGCCTATAGGACTATCAGCTTATTTTTCACATGACACTTTGCAGGAAGGAAGGGACTGGCAAGCAATATTCAATGTGATGAAAGGCAACCTGCAACCAGGACTACTCTATCCAGCAAAGCTATCATTTGGAATGGAAGGGCAGATAAAGTGCTTTCCAGAAAAGGTAAAGCTAAAGGAGTTCATCATCACCAAGCCATTATTATACGAAATGTCAAAAGAACTTAAGAAAAAGAAGATCAAAAGTATGAACACTAAAATTACAACAAACTCACAACTATCAACAACTGAATCTAAGAAATAAAAGTAAAATCCAACTAAGCAAGCCAGAATAGGAACAGAATAATAGGTATGGGGATCATTTGGAGGGTTATTAGCTGGGAGGGTGGAGGGGAGAAATCGGGATATGGTGCAGGGATTAAGAAGCATTATCGATTGGTACAAAATAGACAGGGGGAAGTTAAGAATAACATAGGAAAGGGTGAAGCCAAAGAACTTATATGCACGACCCGTGGACATGAACTAAGGGGGGTGGGATTGCTGGAGGAAAGAGGGGTACTGGGCAGAGGGGAGCAAAGGGAAAAAATTGGAAACTACTGTAACAACATAATCAATAAAATATACTTGAAATTTTAAAAAGAGTAAATGGTAGATGTGATCTGAACACATGCAGTCCTGATTCTACAAGGGCATATTAAGAATCTCTATGCATTCAGCCTCCTCTGTTATTCCTGAAGCTGAAAATGCATAGGCCTTTAACCTAGTTTAAGAAATTGTCAAATATTTATTTCAGATAACTGCTCAGGAAATGTGGGATTGATGAAGATTGTGGAAAATTGATTGCTTGCCATGAAAGATAGGTGGGTCTTTGGAGTTAGAGTGGGAGCCTGCCACATACTATTGAGGGAACTCACACTATAAATAAAGGGAAACTTTAAGGTGAGCCTGAAAAAGAAAAAGGGAACAACAGAAAGAAATGCAAAGCAAAATAAATATAACATACCATTTATCATAAACTATTTTAACTGCTTATTCATTGGCTTGTCTCCTTCAATATAAACCTCATTAATAGCAGATTTTATCTTTAATTTGTGTTCTAGTCCTGCCATATTGGAGGCGTTCAGTAAACTACTCAATGATGAATGAACAAATAAAGGGGGATAGGGAAGAAATGTAATGCCTCACAGCTTATTTACAATGCATTACAGGGTTTCATGTCCACTACCCCTAAATATACCACTGAGCCTCAGCCAGGTATGTGACTCACAAAGCATTCCACAAATATCATATACATACTAACATCTGCCCTCTAAACACTTGGAACACTTTCATTGTCATATGATATTTATCATCATCATTCATCTAATAAACATAGAATGAATACTACTAAGTGATAAGTATTGTTTCAGGTAATAGTGAAAATGCATTGAAACAAGTCTATATTTTGTGTTCTGTTTTTGGATATAATGCTCCTGTCCAATTTCTTTTATACTAAAAACAAAACAAAAAACTTTTTGTGGCATACTCAGTACTATATAGCCTAGTAATTCATCTAAAACATAGCACATTTGTCAGTTACTAAATAAATTTTTACTGAACAAAAAGTGAAAAAAATGTACTCATATCTTGTAACCTAAATTTAAAATGAATTTATATATTTATGCTGTCACTGGCTCCATGGGAAACTACTTATCACATAGGGAATAGTCCTTCCTTAGGAATTTTTATGTGCGTATTGCTGCTCCTGAAGCAGAACCTATGATTTAACAGATGGATTCTAGAAACCCCTTCCTGAGACATCATCCCATAAATATACAAGGATCTATGATCTGTAGGTCCTGAGGTTGCCAAGCACTGAATAATGTGTTTTAAAATTTGAGCACCCTCTGGTGTCAACAATAGATTCCTCACTTGGTCTATAAGAAGCATGCTACATCATTTTCTATTACTACTGAGATTTAAAATCTTGATTTCTCCATTAATTTAAATAATTTATTTCTCAGATATAAAACCATAGCCTGATTTTCCTTTCAAATCCCTTTTTGTCATTTTGTCACAATAGAGCTTTTCTTTTTAATTCTGAATATTTTTTTAATTTATAAAACTCACTACAATTTAAAACATGCACTTTCAAACATGCAAACTCTCAGTCAGTTTACCAGATCTGTCTCAAAGTTCCTGATATTCAAGCCAGCCAAATGCCCCTTTGTTTATTCTTTGAGAAATAAATGTTGTCATTTTAACAGCATGGAAAAGTTTTACCCCTGACTGGTGTGGCTCAGTGGATTGAGCATCGGCCTGCGAGTCAAGTGTCGCTGGTTCGATTCCCAGTCAGGGCACATGACTAGATTGCACATCAGGTCCTCAGTTGGGGGCACAAGTGAGAGGCAACCACACAGTGATGTTTCTCTCCCTCTCTTTCTCCTTCCCCCTCTAAATAAATAAATAAATAAATGAACAAATAAATTATTTTTTAAAAAAGAGTATAAAAAAAAGTTTTCATGTGAAGTCAGTGTTTAGTTCATTGTTCTGATTTTACCTTCCCACTTTCCCAAAAATCAAATAGTTGCATAAATTTATTTGTATTAATGGATTAGTTTGTTCTTTCTAGGGAAAATATGATTTTTAAAAAGCAATAATTTAAAACTAAGTAAATAGTGTTAGAAATTTAGAAGATTAAGACATGACCTCTTAAACATTGTAATTCTTACCATTCCTCTTATTTTGAGGAACCTATAGTATAATGTATAATTCTATTGAGAAAATTGTTGTTTTGTGAGGTAAAACTCTTGACATTAATTAACTCCTTACACATTAATAGATATAAATTTGAGTAACTTTTCTTTCCCCTAGAAGAAATTAAGCAAATTTAGTATTTCCTAAAGGTAAGAGATTCAACAATACTTAATCTACTTCATATTGTTCATAAATTATTCCTTTTGAAAGGGTTGCTGAATTATTATTATTTTAAAGAGAATAAAACATTTTAATATGTGACTGGGCAAATTGGTAGCCTTTTCAAAGTCAAACATTATTTTATATTCTCTCATCTTCTCATAATACATTCCTACCCATCTGACTACATATATAAAAACTGAGGTCTAGAAATTCCACTAAGATGATGGTGTGCCAGTTTATATGTGCTTACCTCCATTAAGTTCACCATTTTCATTTTATAAAAAGATTAACTTAAATTTTTTGATATTGCTAAAATCATAATTAATTTAGGCTCTGGATAACATTATGAACATTCATTCTTTAGGCAAGATTTAATAGAGGGTTGGGTAAAAGTAGGTTTACAGTTACGAGTACATGAAACACAAAGTTTGTTCTCATATTATTTATTATTTATTGTATTATTTACCATACAAACAACTGTATACCAACTTTTGTCCACCCCTGTATTTATGCAATAGTAAAGGTGAAATGTATGTCTCCTATATGAGTAAATACATGAATCTCATTTTTTATATTCTAATACCCAAATTAAAAATGTTGAGATTCTGTAAGAATTCCACTAGGAAGAAAACTCCTAGAATCTAACAAGATATTTAACATTGTGTGAAAAGAAGGAGACCTAAAAATAACCCAAAATCAAGAGACATTCTAAAATGATACCTTAAAGAAATTACTTGTACTTCAATAATTTAGAAAGGTCTGTCTCAATCATAGTGGGCAAAACTCAGTAACAGATCCCATGTTGTGTTCAAGACCAAACAGCTCAAAAGCATTTTATACAACATGTTACTATGATACATCAGACTTAATACATGCTTATTTTCAAACTAGGAAAACATAAATGCAAAATTAAAATATTATGTTATTGAATGCCTCAGTTAGCAAATTGTTTTGCTCTAAGAAAGAATAAAACTTGGCAATATGTAAGTGTTGTGTTTACTTTCTTTTTGATCTCTCTATAGTCAATATTTTAACTACTTTAGTATTACTACTTAAGTAATGTTAAAATAATTCTACTGAAGTATCATTACTTTAGATTCATATTTGAGAATGACCAACTAAGAATAGTCAATAAAGCCTTGAAAGTAAATGTAAACCCTCAGACTGAAAAGAGCAAGGTAAGACAAGAGGTAAAAGGAGAAATTTAAGTAACACTATTATTTATAGATCAAATATAACAATGCATAGAAAAAGAGACAAAGCTAATGAGCCAGTACAGAGGGTCAGAAAGTTTGAAGATGTAGAGAAAAAAAAGAGCTCATCTGATGCAGGAATATCTTGGAAATGGAGAAGAAAAGGGTACTGGTCATGGAAGCCAGGAATTAAGTGTAGAAATTAACCTCAACTAGAGGGAGAAACACCTAATATACATAAAGAACATTTCAATATGAATGAATTTTGGTGTGCATGTTTTCTTGTAGGAATGTCAGTAGAAACCTTCAATGAAAAGCCACACAGAATATCATGTGGGTGACATTTAAACCAATATTTACTTAAAATACCAATAATAACACATATCAAGACATTTTCTAGAAGCACAAAGAATATAAGAACACTAAAGACTCTATCCAATAAATAGACTTCACTTTTTAAGAACTTTGTAATGAAGAAATAAGTTGGCATATGATTTCACTTATATGTGGAATAAAGAACAATATAAACAAATAGAAACAGACTCTCAGATACAGAGAACAGACTGATGGATGCCAGAAGGGAGGGGGCTTGAGGGGCTGGGTGAAAAAAGTGAAGGTATTGGGAAGCACAGGTTGGAAGTTACAGAACAGTCATGAGGCTCTCAAGTACAGCACAGGAAACATGGTCAATAATATTTTAATAACTATGTGTAGTGCCAAGTGGGTACTGGAAATATAAGGGGGAATACTTTGTAAGGTATTTGAATGTCTAACCACTATGCTGTATACCTGAAACTAATACAAAATAATATTGACTGAAAACTGTAATTGAAAAAAATTTTTGAAGAAGTTCATTTGGTTAAAACATGAGCTATGGCACTCAAAAAAATAGATTGGAAATAGGAAAAGAGAGGAATAGGTTGTTGCTTTTATTGGTGAAGAAGTTCAAGGACTTTGTTATTTGTCATCATCATTACTTTTGTTGGAACATTACAGAGAAAAAGTTTAGAACATGAAAAGATAAATAATTCAATAAAAAAAGAAGTGCAATTTTTATATATCCATTTAATTAAATAATTTTTCCATTTTTCTGCACAAAGACTTGTGTATGACCTTCCCCCATTCAACTACAAGTACCTAGGAGGGAATTAAGATGGCCAGTCCTTGAATTAAAAGGAAATAAAAGCTTTGCCTTCCAAATTGGCTTGTAAAATCTATTTCATTGATAACCATGTAACAGGAAAATCTTCTAATTTGCAAAAGAAGAAATTGTCAAGGAGGAAAAACAGAAGAAGAATCAAGGATCAAAAGTGAAAACCCTGAAGGAGCACAACATTCAGTTTATTTAAAAACAGTTTTAAGAGGTAGAGCAACATTTCAGTCATTCTTTGTTAATGTTATTATTAGTCATTTAGTTACTCTGGCTGAACAGTGAGAAGAACCCATAAGGCCGATAAGAGAGAACGTTTCAAACCTAAGTGGTCCATTCTTCTGAGGGAATGGAAACATCAATAAGATTACCCCACTTCTTCCAAGAACAGGGCCTGTGGGTACCAGCAGCAGTGCTAAAGGGTTACTTAAGCCGTCATTCACTCTGCAGGTAGTAAGGAGAAGGTCACTTCTACAGATATCTGTGCGATACTTGCCAATCTAACCCTGGCTGGTTTGGCTCAGTGGACTGAGCGTTGGCCTGCGAGCTAAGTGTCGCTAGTTCGATCTTCCAGTCAGGGCACATCAGAGAAGGAAAACTCTGACTCCAAAAAACCTCCGCTGCCTTGCGGCATACCTCTTCAGGGGAAAGGCTAAGGGAGTAAACCCCAACAGAAAATCCGGAGCCGGAGTCCCTAAGGCGATTTGACGTTGTAGTCAACACCGGCAACGCCTGCGGCGCACCTGAAGCCAAGCTGTATCGACTCCGTCTTTCCCTTGGATCCTTCAGCTGCGAAGAGAGGGGGGGTCTGCTGCATGGGCAACAGCAGACCCTCCATATCACCCTGCCCAGGCTCTGTAGCTTCAGCTTCACTGGAGAGGACACTCCAGCGTCATCACAAGATGTCGATTCAACACGGGAGGAGACAGATACCGTGTCACTCCCGAGTCGGACTGCACAGCCATTCTCGGCGGTGCAGATAGACTCTTAAGAAGCTACACCATCGTCTCTCGAGACGGACGGCTGCCGACTTGCCAATCTTCAGCAGGATAAATTCCCTTCACAAGCACTACCACTGGACAACTTCTTTAGTACGCCAATATACTTATATGTTCTGTAAATAGGATAAGACCCTAAATAACCAGAGAGACACTTGAAGGCAAAGGGAAGGACAAAGCTTCATAGGCCCCAAGACAGATAGGGATAAGTAGGGCCAGATCCAGACTCCCTAGATCCCCAATTAGGGGCAGTATTAAGGTTTATTTCAATTATTTTTTTTAACAAGAAGAAAATTGATGTAAAATGGTCTTAGGAGGGTCAGTAATCAAGAGCAAAGACAAATGACAATTCACAACAGGAAAGAAGGAATACCTCTTTAGAGATAGAGAAGGATCAAGGGAATTATCATACAGAGGAGAAAATAAGAAAAATTAGAAAACTAACTGGATTGCAACAATATTTACAAAAATATAGAAGACAGTGCTGGATAGAGTGTTAGTGTCTATGTTTTGGGAGAATCTTTGAAACAGGTCTGTGGGTGACATGACATGCTGTGAAGGGGACATAATTACAGAGGTCCAGCTGATGTTAGGTTGTGTAAATGTATAGTTTAACATATAAATTAACTACAAAATTATAACAACATTCACTATAGTCCTATTTATTTTCGTATAACTTCTTTTCCCAGCAACAGATGTCCATGTTATTTTGCTAGTTGCCAAGCCACATGAATCTGTTTTGATAATATCTGTAGGGCTTATTTAAAAATATGATTTACTAGGCATAAACTGAATATTTAAATGTTATTAAATATTTTTTTCAAAAAATAAAGTTACAGAATTCCAGTGAAATTACTCATCCTTTTCCCATCTGTTAGGGGGAAAAAAGTCCAGGCTTAAAAATTTTTAGTGTGCATACACACTTGACTTCCAGCATTTGCCTATATACTGTGATTTACTAAATTGTTACTTTAACCGAGCAGAAAGAATAAAATGAAAATGGGACCAGCAGAAATAGAAAAGTTTTATTATCCCAGAGAGGCATTATACAGAAATGTCAAAGTGACCACCTACTGAAAATGGCTGGAACCCTTGCTTCTTTCTAAATGTCACCAACTGCTCAAAATAAACACTGGGTATTGATGTACTAGCAGCCTTATATGATGTTCTTTTTAAGTTACCCATATTTCATTCACTGTTTCCCCCCAAACTTGAAGTAACACTGCTTTTTTTTTTTCTTTTCCCCTAGCAGCATGTCATAAAGCTCTTGCCTTCCTCTTTCAGATGAATTTCCTGGGGCTCTGACTCTTTCATTATACCCTCCGAATCCTGTAGTGACTGATCAGCCCAACATGAAAAAGGTACAAGATTCAAAGTCAGCAAGCTTGAGTTTAAGTTCAGATTCTGCCCTTTGCTAGTTATGTGGCTCTTGAGCAAGTCTCAATTTATCTGTACTTCAGTTTCCTTTTCTGGAAAATAGAAAAAGTCTAAGTCTCTCCTCTTTCAACCTCACAAATTGCAATTATAGATTAAACAACCAAATTAGAATCACAAAAGATACCAAAACCCTTATAAAAGGGGAATGTAGTCTTCTGCACCAATACTTTTCCCCCATATTCTTGATATTCTCCATTTGGGGTTAAGCTTTTCAAGTAAGTGATATTGTAAATGATAATGTCAGAAAAAAAAAAGATTTAATTTGTATATATGTATGTGTATACATTAAATGTGAATGAGTAAGTGTGTGTGTTTATTTTCTAGAAACCATGTTACAATTCATTGAAATCAAAAGACATCCAAAAGATACTACTTGGCAATGCTAAGATTTGATTATTTGATAAACTATATCCAACTATAAGATTGCTAGAAAAACAATCATATAAAAATAAAAACATTGGATATGTTATTTGTATAAAAAATATGCTTTAAATCACAAGGACAAACTAATGCCAAGAACTGGTTATGATTCCTAAATATTTAAAATTATTTTGATGAAAGTACATGCCTTTTAGGAAATTATAATAAACATGCATTTACATTAAATGCTTGTTTTCTTTGGTTTCTGAAATAAAACTAAGTTATTTTGTTTAGTATCAAAAGGAAAATTATACAGAATCTTTTCCCAAAATAACTAAGTTCAATGAATATGACATTTACATTCTGCAAAAAGAATTATTTGCTCATATACACTGTTCACACATGAGTAAAATAACTGATAGCACCATAACATTTTTATTAAATTTTCATAACTTCTTAATATTTCATCAATTATCTAGTATTTCCATGTCCTGAGAATGTATTTTAGAGCAAAAATCAAGAATTACAACATTTTTTTTTAATTTACTCTTTTGGAGCTTACAAATGCATAAAAACTATAAACTCAAATGATAATCTATGCAGATCTCTAGGATAAAATTAAACAGCAAAAATCATTTCCAAGAATCATTATGTAACAATAAGATATTAACTGAACCATTGTCTCAAAATTATAGAAACTTTTTAAATCATCTCTTGCTATATTGACTTCAGGTATGTGTCAATGTTTTGTGAGGTCCTGTATATAAAAACTTTGTTGCATTGTATATTAATCCTCCAAACCTTTATGGCTTCAAAACATTATTCAGAATTGACTTAGGAACTAGATTCTTCTAAATCACATGAATGCAGAATATCTCCATGAATGGCCGTTTATGTAACAGTGTCAATTTTACCCTTATTATTATTTTGGGACTACACAAATGCCGTCTCAAAACTAATGTTCAATTTTCCTTTATTTATCAGGTCATAGTGCATGTGCATTCCATATTCATATGTTTAAATTAATAGGGCAAAAAAGATGTCATCCCTCAGTGCAGGCAGCTTCAGTGACAGGACCTTCTGCTTGTGACCTCAGAGGCCTATAACAGCTAACATAATATTCTCCTTTTATTTCAGTGTCTCATATCTTGGACAGGTTCAGATATCTGCACACTAATTCCTATCTTTCTGGCTCACTTACTCTAATCATTAGTCCCATGCCAATACCTCTTTAACCCCTTCAGACCACTAACCCATTGATTTATCACTTTTTCACTGGCAATCAGCTTCTCACTTTCTCATTTTCTTGTTATACAGCTGAGATTCCTGGTTTATCTACAATTCTAATCTATTCTTTGAATAAAACATGAGCCCTTGTACTTGTACTGTTACCTGAATACTTGGGGAAAAAAAAACAAAAAAACTCAATCCTAATTAAACTCAGCTATCTTACCATACTATGTCCGTACCCATACTGCTCAACATGACTGTGGAAAGCATACACAGTCATCTCAGCTAGTCTCATTTTACACTTGGGACAAGTTATCTCAACTGGGATTTCAGCAGTGCTCTGTGATTCTAACACAAATGGAAGTTCACTCTTCCAGTTCCAATATTATTTTACACCATCTTGGACATCCTCAAATTTCCAGCACCCGCTTTACTCTTCACTCTTGGATAATGAGCATGTGCTTTGTTCACTGAACCAACTGAAGCAATCAAAATAGATCTTTCTCCTCATCCCACCTCATCTACCGTCATGCCTGCATCTGTTCTTATATCCTGAATTTCTCTCCTGTTAGAATGAACAAAAAGTCCCTACATCCACCTAAGGTCAACCCATTCACTTATGTGCATTTCATCCTACTCCTCATCATAAGAACTTGGTTCCTTCAATTATCTCTTCTCTTTCAAACATAAATTTCAGTTTTCTTTTATTACTGGATCATTTATATTTGCACACAAACCTTCTATAATAACTCCCACTAAAGAAAAAAGGAAACCCTTTATACCTTAGGTGCACATCTAGTTATGGCCCAATTTCTTTGTCTGCGTTTTGGCAACATTTTTCGAAAAGTTTATGTTTGCTGCCATCATTTGATCTCTTAGGTCTATGATCACAACCTTTCCATTGAAATCACTTTATTCAAGGCTCATGATAATTTCCATGTTGATAAATCCTATGATTTATATTTAGTCATAATTTTACTCAACTCCTTAGCAGCATTTAACGTAGGCATTCCCTCCTTCTTGAAACAGTTTCTTCAAATTTAAGTCACTACACATTCCCAGTAGATATTTTATTTTGCTACTTTCAGACTCATTTTCTGAATTTTCTTCTTTTTCTTGACTATTAAGTACTGGAATGAGCCAGATCTCAATCTTTGCCTCTTTGCCATTCTGACTTAGGGCTTTGGAAACCATCTATTTATTTTGATAACTCCTAAAGATCTCAAATCTCTATCTTCACTTGACTGTTTAATAGAATTTCCCACTTGATGTTTTCTAAAATAGAAAGTTAATTATTGCTGTTACCATTCCACTGCCAAACTGACACCATAAATTATTCAGTTGCTCAGGTCAAAAACTTTGGAGTATTCTTTTTACCCAAAATCCAAATCCTAAATCACGAGCAATTACATTGTGCTCTGCCTTTATTTTTATTTTTTTTTTTTTTTAGTTAAAATATTTTTAATGACTGCATAAGATTTCATCATATGGCTATATCATAATTAATTTGCGTTATTGTTAGATACTTAGTTTTTCTTTTTTTTTATGTGTTTTATTGATTACAGTGTTACATTTGTTCCAATTTCCCTTCCCTCTGCTCCCCTCCACCAGGTGGCCCCCCTCCCTCCCCTTGTCCCCCCCTTTTAGTCCATGTCCATTGGTTGTGCATATAGTTCTTCTCAACCTCTTTCTGTCTATTCCATTCTCTCCTATGATGTTCCTTAATTCCTATACCATCTCTCTCCCTCTCCCCCTTCCCCTTCCCTGCTGACCTCCCTCCAATATGCACCCCATACCTATAGTTCTTTTCCACTCTCATTGCCTATTTAGTTTGCCTTTGTTTCAATTCCCTAGCTTCTGTTGTTGTTTCTTGTAATGCAGTTTTCATTTTACTGTTCATAGTTTTGATCCTCCTTTTTCTAAACCAGTCTCTTTAACATCTCATATAACAGTGGTTTGGATCTAATGAACTCTTTCAGTTTTATTTTGTCCTGGAAACACTTTCTCTGCCCTTCTATTCTGAATGACAGCTTTGCTGGATAGAGTATTCGTGGCTGTAGGTTTTGGATTTTCATTACTTTGAATATTTCTTGCCAGTCCCTTCTTGCCTGCAGGGTCTCCCTTGAGAAGTCAGCTGATAGTCTAATTGGGACCCCTTTGTACATGATTCTTTTCTTCTCTCTTGCTGCTTTTAAGATTCTCTCTATCTTTAACTTTTGACATTTTGATTATAATGTGTCTTGGAGTGGTTCTCCCTGGGTCCAGTTTTTTTGGAACTCTCTGTGCTTCCTGGACCTGTAAGTCTATTTTCTTCCCCAAGTTTGGGAAGTTCTGCTTTATTATATTTTCACTTAATTTTTCAATTTCTAGTTCATCTTCTTCGCTCTCTGGCAAACCAATGATTCTTATGTTGGGCTTTTTATAGCTGTCCCAGAGGTTTCTGATCCTCTCATCATTTTCCTTGCTTCCCGTTTCCTCTCTCTGCACTGGTTGACTGTTTGTTCCTTCTTTGTGTTCTGGTTTGTTGATTTGAACTCTGGATTTTATTTACTCACCATCTGTCTCGTATGTGGTTTTGTTCCTTTCAGTATGAGTGTTTTTCAATTCTTTCTCATCTTTTTCCAGATCTTTTGTTAATTCTGTAAGCCACCTGATAACAGTGGCCCTGAACTGAGCCTCTGACAGGTTTCTTATTTGTTCATCTGTCAGGTTCTTCATCTGTTGCCTGGTGAGCTGTGCCACCGGGATTTCTATAGTTGTCTGCCTCATTTTGACAGATGCGTTTTGTTTTCTTGGGCCGGCTGTAGGGGGCAGTGCCTGTGTACTCGTAATGACCCAGCGACCGGCGCCGATCCGCAACCTTTTTCGCTGCGCTGTGGCGCTTTCTTTGGGGGCGGGGGTCCAAGATGGAGTCACACAGTTATTCCGCTAGGAGACCGGGATCCGTCCTCCCGCCCTCTGGGCCTCACCGTTTGGTGATGCAGTGGTTGCTGTTCCCAGCGTTGGGGTCGGGAGCTGCCGGGGTTCGACTGCAGCCGGGATTGCTCTCCCTGCCGCTGTCCCTGGTGCGACCGCCTACTTTCGCTCCCCTTACCTGCCCAAAGAGCGCTGCTGGTTTATAACTTTGTACGTTGGGCTTCCGTGTAGTTTTATTTTCTGGAATTTCTAGTTATCTTTTGTTTTGAAGTAGTTGTATTCCTCTCTAGTTTTAGAGGGAGACCAAGCGAGTCCGTCTAAGCCTCCATCTTGGCCGGAAGTCCCTCTGCCTTTAGAATATATCTAAACCTGACTACTTTTCTTTACCTCCACTGCTAGCATCTTAATCTAAGGAGCTATCTTGACAGTAGCTGAAGTACTTTTAACTTAAAAAATATAATTCCGACACTTCTTATGTCAAAAATCCCTTATGGCTTTCGATCCAGTTGTCCATGGGAACCTTATACCATGGTCCAATAGATCTTCTGTGATTTCACACACACCTGTCTCCTGATGCTCCTCTTGTTGTTTTCTGAACTCAATATATTTACACTTATTATTTCTATTCCTCCATGTATTGAGAAACTTTGTTCACTTATTCATTTTTTTTCAAATTTATCTCCCCAGAGGATCCTTGAACACCATATCTAAAATATCCTTCTACTTTCACACTCTGCCTTTAGTCTGCTTCATTTTTCTTCATAGTACTAGTCTCCAAGAAATATTGTAATAGTCTATATATTTATGTACTTGCCTATTTATTGACTGTCTCCACCAAAGGACTATAAATTCATGAGGACATGCTCTGTAACTAGTATATAGTAAAAAAAAAATTGTGTTGAATGAACAAATGATAATAGAATAAATGAATTTAAATAAATCCAAGACAAAATTCAACAATTTCAACTTCTCATTCTATTGAAAATTTTATTACCTATTCTCATGTATCATTACTAGTGCATCCATGGTGGCTTGAGTTAAGCAGAATGTTTCTTAGTATTTTTATTAACTGTGAATTTCAAATAGAGGAGTTGTAGAGAGTTATTTGTCTACACTAATTTATCATGATGTTAAAAGATGAATTCCATTTAAATCTACTCACATTCACCATACAATCTCACCTGCCCTTGTTCTAGAATAGCAGCATATCCTTGTAGCTTTTAAGTCTAGCTGCCTGAGTTTCAATCCAGGCTTCACTCCTTACTAGTGTGTAACCCTAAACAAATTATTTAATCATTCTGTAACCCTGCTTCTTCATCTGTATAATGGAAGTAATACTCATAAGTTAAGGATTTAGAGAAATAATGTATGGAAGGTACCACCTGCACATACTACATAGAACCTGGTTTCCAACTTGCACTCAAAAAATATCAGCTATTATTATTATATTGAAATTTCAGGAAGTCCTGAATGCTTTGTCCCTGATGTAACAAAAATAAAATATTTCTAGATACACTGACTTCCTTCTCTCCATAAATTTATTTGTGAACATATCTGGCAGCCCTTCCTGGTCCTGAATATCTGATCTGGTTTTTTTTTTTTTAATTGTTTATTCTATTACAGGTGTCCTACTTTTTCCTGCATAGCCCCCCTCACCCAGCTCTCCTCCCACTGCCATCATCAGTCCCCTCACTGTTGTCCATGTCCATGGGTCCTTCATATATGTTAGTTGACTAATCCCTTCACCTTCTTCCAATCACTCCCTGCCTCCTCTCTCCTTACTTACAGCTATAAGCCTGTCTGTGATTCTGTGCCTCTAGTTCTATTTTGCTCATTAGTTTATTTTGTTCATTAGATTCCTCTAATAAGTGAGATCATATAGTATTTGTCTTTTACTGACTGGCTTATTTCACTTAGTATAATAATCTTCAGTTCTACCCATGCTGACGCAAAAGGTAAGACTTCCTTCTTTCTTTCTGCTGCATAGTACTCGACTGTATTGATGTACCACAGATTTTTTTGATCCACTCATCTCCTGATGGGCACTTAGGCTCTTTCCAGCACTTGGCTATTGTAAATAATGCTGCTATGAACATAGTGATGCATAAGTCCTTGGATAGGTATTTCAGGATTCTTTGAGTATATTTCTAGGCATGGAATCACTGGGTCAAAAGGCTGTTTTATTTTTAGTTTTTTTTTAGGAAGTTCCATACTGTTTTCCACAGTAGCTGCACGAGTCTGCATTCCCACCAACAGTGCACTAGGGTTCCCTTTTCTCTGTATCCTCACCAGCCCTTGTTGTTTATTGATTTATTAATGGTATCCATTTTTGCAAGTGTGAAGTGATATCTCATTGTATTTTTAATTTGCATCTTTCTGATGGCTAGTGATGTTGAGCATCCTTCCATATTCTATGCAACATCTGTATGTCCTCCTTGGAGAAGTGTATATTCAGGTCCTTTGCCCATTCTTTTTAATTTAATAAAATCTAGAAACCATTGTGATTTTAAAAAAAGCAAATGAACACTCACCAAAGTGGGGATTGAGGAAGCATACATCAGCCCAATAAAGGCCATATACAGAAAATCTACTGCCAACATCATATTCAAATGGCAAAAACTAAAATATTTCCCTTAAGATCAGGAAGAAGACAAGGGTGTCCACTTTCACCACTCTTATTTAATATAGTATAGGAAATCCTAGCCACAATCGATCAAATAAGGAAAAGAAATAAAAGGCCTCCAAACTGGAAAAGAGGAAGTAAAGATATTATTATTTGTAGATGACATGATATTGTACATAGAAAACCCATAGGCTCCACCAAAAAACTATTCAACCTAATAAATGAATCTGACAAAGTAGTAGGATACAAAGTCAATATTCAGAAATAGGTGGCATTTTTATCCACCAATAATGAACTATTAGGAAGAGGAACTAAGAAAACAATCCCATTTACTGTTGCAACAAAAAAATAAATAAACTACCTAGGAATAGATTTAACCAAGGAAGTAAAAAAGGACCTGTACTCAGAAACCTATAAGGATTCTGAAGAAAGAAACTGAGGAAGATACAAATAAGTGGAAGCATATACCATGTGCATAAACTGGAATGAAGCTCAGATTCTTAATTCTACTTACCTTCTTTCAAAGATCTGTCTACCTCTATTCAGGTATCTCCCAAGGACTTGACTACTCTCCCCCATCTCCTGACTAATGTAGTGGTCAAATAATACTATCTGCCATTTGCCAGGTGTTTGTATATCTTAAATGTAGCACTTTTATCTCTCTGTAACAAACTGTAAATCATATTTCTGGTCGCTATTGTCTGAACCTGATCATTTCTGGCTGTTTCATTACAAGTTTGCAAATTTACTATGATAGGTTAATATGATACACTTCTAAGCATAATTTTATATTATGTTCCTTGGGGGATTTAGTAAGAGATAAAATAATAACTAAATTCAAACTCATGTCAAAATCTTCATCAATTTCTTAGTTTTCTTCATCAGTTTTATTTTTAGTTTTCAGATTTTTCTCCTTCACATATTTTATTCCTCTAGATGTCTCTGAAACCAATTCTCTTTATTGAACAAAGTGAATAATTTGCATAATAAAATCAAGAGGATTTTTTAAAATGTTTTTTTGAATATTTCTTGAAAGAGCAGTTTCTCTTCAGGAACTAACTAGTAGGAACTGTTGTGTTGCACTGCTTGATTTAAACTATAAGCTAGAATTAAAACAAATAAAATATTTATAAATTATTTACTAAATTAAAAATACATTCTTCAAAATATATTTTTATTGCTACTCTTAAAATTTTAACAACTCTATCTTATTGGATTGATTTGAAACATTCAGTTAGAAACAAAGAAATAAGGCAGCAATAAATATCTGAATTGTTTTTTTCATGTTTAAGTGACTATTACTTGAAACATTTTAAAAAATAATTTATTTTAGCATATCCACTTTAATGAATACAATGCCCACTGATGCCTATCACTAAATTTTAAAATTGTTCACATCTTTATAAATATGAAGGTCAAAAATGGTAACATAAATTTAAAGAGTGAAGAGTAAGAATAAAATTAGCTATGTTTTACACTAAAGTTAATGCCTTTATAGTGCCAAATTAGAATGTGAAAATGCAGGCGTTTTGTACTTTAACTGCATTAACAAACAAGGTACAAATAGACAATATAAATGAAACTGCATGGATATCAAATACAATATTGAAGCAAATGATTAAAGAGAACACTGCATTGTAAGTGAAAATGAAACTGAAGCACTGAAGGTCCTGCTGACTAACATGATAAGTATAAATCAGCGGGGGTGATTTTCCTGTCAAAGTTACTGAGTTACTGAGGCCATTCTTAACGACCCTAGAATATTTTTTGGATTCAAAAATAAATAAATAAAATTTAAGATTTAGAAACAGAAAACCTGAACCTGAATTCCAGTTGAACCAGATTTTCTTGTCAACATATAAGAAATAATATTGTGTGTTAGTGAGAAGGAAGAATGCAGACATGCACTTATGTTAAGGAGAGAGACACACATCCAAGAAACCACAGCCATTGCTATTAAGTAAATATAAAATTAAACGTTTAAATAAAACAAGCTCCCAGCCTTTATGATAGGCATATTGATAAAAAGGACATAAAGTCTTCTATGTAAATTACAAAAAAGTCTCATTTTTACATAAAGGTGCTTCCAACAAATACATAAGAATGATCAAGAATTTAAATATGATTATTAATGGACCAAGTTCAAGTTCAGAAAATTATAGTCGTGAGACTCAGAAGAAAAATAGAAGTTAAAAGAATAATCTCAATCATAACAAAAGAGGAACTAGTTCCTTATTTCCAATAGTTAATGACCATAAGTACTTTCCAGGTGAGAGGAAACTGGAAGTCGACATCAGAAACCAAGTCTGCAGTTGCGTGGTCATTTATCATAAAGCTGGAGTAGAAAATGTTTATATTGCTCTTTCCTTAATGGGTTCAGTTATTGCCAATGAACTGTTTTGTTACCTTTGAAAATCCTAACTTTAAAAAATGTCATATATTCTCCAGGTGTTACTATACAAAAATCCATAAGCTAAATTACCTGTTCCGAAATATTGTAGTAGGAAGTGTAAAAAAAAAAAAGCAATATTATTTTAAGGAGACCATCTTAAGGAAGCTTAGTTTTGTTTTGATGATTCACAAATGACAAACTTTAGATTAGTAGTTCCCATATTTGGTAAGTATTTGAAGAGTTTTTAGATAGCTTTCTTTAAAATTCCAAGTTTTAGTATTTAGTATTAGAATGTTTGAGATTATAAATATGGGATGGAGCTGTTAGTGTCTATTGTATAGCTCCAGTTGTGCTAAAAATTAAAGACACATGAATACACATAAATATATATTGAAAATTAAAGCCATGATGGGTGATTACTCCAGGGTTAAAATATTTATTAATCTGTTCAACAAATACCATTTGAGCTATACGTAGTTGCCATTTTGTAGCACAGAAATATTTTGATATTTGCAGTTTTATATTATTCAATTTAGCACTTATTTAATCAATTCTGTATTTAAAGACCAGTTATAGGCACTGGGGATATGATTGTAGCAAATTAAGCCTCTTCAGTTTTAATGTCCATTTACTATTTCAATAGCCCCCCAGGTTACTATTTTAAATCTAAGCATCCATTCTACAAACATTTATTTTGCACTTTGTACCAGGCATTTGCCTAGGTATTTAAAATATTTATTATCAAACACAATTTCAACTTTAATGAAGCTTAACTCACAGTCAGGGAACCAGATATCAAAACAAACAACCTACACAGCATTATAAGTATAACCATTGTGATAAGTGCATTAAAAACAGGTACAAGAGGTTTTGAAAGAATAGATCAGGGAGATCTAGTCTGACTTCTGAGGATTCATACTTTGGAATTAGGAGTCCAGATTTTTTTTTAATTGTTTTTCTATTACAGCTGTCCCATTATTTCCCCCATGACTCCCCCCAGCCCAGTCCACGCCTTCTCCCACAGTCATTCCCCACCCCGTTGTCCATATCCATGGGTCATTCATACTAGTTCCTTTACTAGACCCTTCCCCTACTTAACGCCCTGCTCTCCCTCCCCCCTGATAATTGCTATTCTGTTCCTTGTTCCTTGTTCAGTTTTGTTCATTAGTTTGTGTTGTTCATTAGTCTCCTGCATCAGGTATTTTTCTTTCATTGCCTGGCTTATTTCACTAGGCATAATTCTCTCTAGTTCCATCCATGTCGTTGCAAATGGCAGGAGTTCCTTCTTTCTTTCTTCTGCATAGTATTCCTTTGTGTAAATGTACCACAGTTTTTTAATCCACTCATCTACAGATAAACATTTAGGCTGTTTCCAGCACTTGGCTATTGTAAACAGCACTGCTATGAACATAGGGGTGCATAAGTTCTTTTGAATTGGGGTTTCAGGATTCTTCGGGTATAATCCTAGCAGTGGAATCATTGGTTCAAAAGGCAGTTCCATTTTTAGTTTTTTGATGTAATTCTATACTGTTTTCCATAACGGCCACATCAGTCTTCATTCTCACCAACAGTGCACTAGGGTTCCCATTTCTCCACATTCTTGCCAGTATTTGTTGTTTGTTGATTTTTTGATGGCCATTCTGACTGGTGTAAAGTGGTATCTCATTGTGGTTTTTATTTGCATCTCTCTGATGGCTAGTGATGTTGAGCATTGTTTCATGTGCCTATGGACCTTCTGTGTATCCTTGTTGGAGAAGTGTTTGTTCAGGTTCTTTGCCCATTTCTTTAAATTGGGCTGTCTGTCTTCTTGGTGTTGAGATGTGTAAGTTCTTTATATGTTTTGGAGGTCAATCCCTTGTCTGAGGTATCATTGGCAAATATGTTTTCCCATACTGTTGGTTCCCTTTTCATCTTGCTGATGTTTTCTTTTGCTGAGCAGAAACTCTTTAGTTTGATGTAGTCCTATTTGTTTATTCTTTCCTTTATTTCCCATGCCTTAGGAGATGTATTGGTGAAATCATTGCTATGTGGGATGTCTCAAATTTCCTGCCTATGTTTTCCTCTAGAACTTTTATTGTGTCACAGCTTATATGTAAGTCTTTGATCCATCTTGAGTTTATTCTGTTGTGTGGTGTAAGTTGGTGGTCTAGTTTCATTTTTCTGCACATCCCTGTCCAGTTATCCCAATAAAATTTGTTGAAGAGGCTCTTCTCACTCCCTTTTATGCTACTTCCACCTTTGCTGAATATTAGTTGACCATATAGACCTGGATTTATTTCTGGGTTCTCTATTCTGTTCCATTGATCTCCATGTCTGTTCTTATGCCAGTGCCAGACTGTCTTGATCACAGTGGCCTTATAGTATAGTTTAATGTCAGGTATTGTGATTCCTCCTACTGTGTTCTTCTGTCTCAAGATTGCTTTGGCTATTCGGGGCCTTTCTTGGTTCCATATAAATTTTTGAAGTATTTGTTCTAGGTCTGTGAAATATGTCACTGGTATTTTAATAGGGATTGCATTGAATCTGTAAATTACTTTGGGTAGTATGAACATTTTAATGATGTTGATTCTTCCCATCAATGAACATGGTTTTTGCTTCCATTTATTTGTATCTCCCTTAATTTCTTTCTTCAGTGTTATGTAGTTTTCTGAGTGCAGGTCTTTTATCTCTTTGGTTAAGTTTATTTCTAGGTACTTTATTTCTCTTGTTGCTATGGTAAATGGGTTTTTTTTTCTAGTTCCTCTCTCTGATATTTTATTGTTGGTGTACAGAAATGCCTTGAATTTCTGAATATTGACTTTGTACCCTGCTACTTTGCCAAATTCACTTATTAGGTTGAGTAGTTTTTTCATGAAGTCTATAGGGTTTTCTATGTACACATCATGTCATCTGCAAATAATGACAGTTTTACTTCCTCTTTTCCAATTTGGATGCCTTTTATTTCTTTTTCTTGACTGATTGCTGTTGCTAGAACTTTCAAAACTAAACTATGTTGAATAGGAGTAGAGAGAGTGGACATCCTTGTCTTCCTCCTGATCTCAGGGGGAATGCTTTCAGTTTTTGCCCATTCAGTATGATGTTGGCTTCAGATTTCTTGTAGAGATCCTTAAGTATGTTGAGGTATGCTCCCTCTATTCCCATTTTGCTGAGTGTTTTCATCATAAACGGGTGTTGTGCTTTATCAAATGCTTTTTCTGCATCTATTGATATAATCATGTGGTTTTTGTCTTTCAATTTGTTTATGTGGTGTATTACATTTATTGATTTGTGAATATTAAACCATCCTTGCATCCTTGGAATGAATCCCACTTGTTCGTGGTGTATGATCTTTTTAATGTGTTGCTGGATCCTGTTTGCCAATATTTTATTGAGGATTTTAGCATCTATGTTCATCAGTGATATTGGCCTGTAGTTTTCTTTCTTTGCTGTGTCTTGACCTGGTTTTGGAATGAGGGTAATACTGGCTTCATAGAAAGAGTTTGAGAGTTTTCCCTCTTCTTGGATTTTTGAAATAGTTTGAGAAATGTAGGCATTAGTTCTTCCCTAAATGTTTTGTAAAATTCACCTGTGAAGCCATCCGCTCCAGGGCTTTTGTGTCCTGGGAGGTTTTTGATTACTGTTTCCATTTCCTTTTTTGTTATTGGTCTGTTGAGACTTTCTGCTTCTTCTTGATTCAGTTTTGGAAGGTTGTATGCTTCTAGAAATTTGTCCATTTCTCCTAGGTTGTCAAATTTCTTGCCATACCGTTGTCTGTAGTAATTTCTTACTATCATTTGTATTTCTGTGGTATCAGTCGTGATTTCTCCTCTTTCATTTCTGATTTTGTTTATTTGGGTCTTTCTCTCTTTTTTTCTTGATGAGCCTGAATAGAGTTTTATCGATTTTGTTTATTTTTTTGGAGAACCAGCTCCTAGTTTTGTTGATCTTTTGAATTGTTTGTTTAATCTCTATGTCACTTAATTCTGCTCTGATCTTGATGATTTCCTTTCTTCTACTCACCCTGGGTTTTTGTTTGTTGTTTTAGTTCTTGTAGCTGTAGGGTTAGATTTTTTTAATAATTTATTTGTTTATTTTATTTTTAGAGAGAGGGGAAAGGAGAAAGAGAGGGAGAGAAACATCACTGTATGGTTGCCTCTCACTTGTGCCCCCAACTGGGAACCTGACGTGCAACTTAGTAATGTACCCTGACTGGGAATCAAACCAGCGACACTTGGCTCACAGGCCAATGCTCAATCCACTGAGCCACAGCAGCCAGGAGATTTTTTATTTGAGATTCTCCAATCCTTTTCAGGTAGGCTTGTATTGCTATGAACTTTCCTCTCAAGACCGCTTTTACTGTGTCCCATAGGTTTGGGGCTACTGTGTGTTCATTATCATTACTTTCAAGAAACTTCTTGATTTCTTCCTTGATGTCATTATTAACCCATTCATTATTTAATATCATGTTATTCATCTCCATGAGTTTGAATGTCTTTGAGCTTTTTCATTGAGGTTAATTTCTAGTTTCAAGGCACTGTGATATGAGAGATGCTTGATATAATTTCAATTTTCTTGAATTTGTTGAGGCTTGTTTTGTGTCCTACCATGTGGTCTATCTTTGAAATGTCCCATGTACATTTGAAAAAAAAATGTGTATTTTGCTTCTTTGAAGTGAAAACTTCTATATATATTAGTTAAGTCCTTTTGGTCTAGTATGTTGTTCAATGCCTCAATATCCTTGGTATTACTTTGCTTCAAAGATCTGCCTATTGTTGATAATGGGGTGTTAAAGTCCCCTACTATGAGTGTGTTGCTGTTGCTATTCTACTTGTAGTCTTCTAGTATTTTCCTTATATATTTGGGTGCTCCTAGGTTGGGTGCATATATGGGTACCAGGGTTATATCTTCTTGATGGATTGGTCCCTTAAGTATTATGAAATGCCTTTCTCTGTCTCTTTTTATGTCTTTTGCTGTGAAATCTGTTTTGTCTAAGTATTGCTACCCCAGCTTTTTTTTCATGTCCATTTGCTTGGAATACCTTTTTCCATCCCTTCACTTTCATTCTGTGTATTCTTTTGTTTTGAGCTGTGTCTCTTGTAGACAGCATATATGTGGGTCATGTTTTCTTATTCATTCCACTACCCTATGTCTTTTGATTAGAGCATTTAATTTATTTACATTTAAGGTTATTGTTGACAGGTACTTATTCATTTCCCTTTGTATATGAGTTCCTCTCCCTCTCTCTTTTTCTTCTTTTTCTTAAAGAATTCCCTCTAGCAACTCTTGCAATGCTGGTTTGGTGGAGATGTATTCTTTTTGTCTTCCTTTTTCTGGGAAACTCCTTATTTCACCTTCCATTTTGAAAGAGAGCCTTGCTGGCATAGAATAGTCTTGGTTGTAGGTCTTTATTTTTTATTGCTGGGAATATTCTTGCCATTCCCTTCTGGCTTATAGTTTTTCTGTTGAGAAATCAGTTGATAGTGTTATCAGAGCTATTTTTCTCTTGCTGCTTTTAGGATTCTCTCTTTGTCTTTGAATGTTGCCATTTTAATTATGATGTGCCTTGGAGTGGACCTTTTTGGGTTCATCTTCATTGGGACCCTCTGTGCTTCCTGGACTTGCATTACTTTTTCTCTCATCAAGTTAGGAACATTTTCTGTCATTACTTTTTCAATCAGGTTTTCTATCCCATACTCCTCTTCTCCTTCTTGTATCCCTATGATACGAATATTTTTTCATTTTATGTTGTCCAGCAGTTCTATGACACCCTCTTTATTCTTTTTTAGTCGTTTTTCATTATGTTGTATTGTCTGGGAATTTTTTCTACATTGCCCTTTAACTCACTGATCTGATCCTCTGCTTCGTTTAGTCTGCTTTTGATTGATTCTACTGTGTCCTTCAGTTCAGAAATTGTATTCTTCATTTCTTCCTGGTTCTTATTGGTAGTTTCTATGTCCTTTTTCATGCTGGTGTGGTTCTCCATGAGTTCCTTGTAGCTTCACTGGAGTTCTTCGTAGTTTCCCTGGAGTTCATTGTAGTTTTCTCTGAGTTTGTCAAGTTCATTGAGCTTCCTTATAACCAGTTTTTTGAATTCCATGTACGACAGTTTGCTTACCTCTGTTTCATCTACCTCTCTGGGTATTCCTCTTTTCCTTTCATTGGAAGTTTTTTACTGTGTCTCCCCATGTTGAATGCTTCTTTATTTTTGTTTATTATATTTGTCTGCTTTGATTTCCTGCCTTCATGGTATGAGACTCTGTATAGGAGACCTGGGGATTCATGGTGCATTCTTCTTGATCTCTTGAGCTTGATGCTCTTGGGATGCCCTTTATGCTGTTTGTTTAAGCTATCTGGTTGTATTTAAGTTACTCTTTGGTGGATCCTTCCCTCTGGCTAGTTGATTGAGAGTCACTCTGCCCACCTTGTCTTGAGTTCTTTTATGGAGATGCTGTTAAAACATAAACACACAACCCATGCAAGAAACCCACACCCTCCAAAATATCCCCCACCCACAATCCCACTATCAGTAGCTAATGAGCCAGTATTAATGTAGATATACAGAGGTTAAGACTATTATAGTATAGGAAAAAAGATAAGAGTTGTTTTAAATGAAAGAAAGATGATTTTTGAAAGGGAAGTTGGTAGGAAAATAATAGTAGCAAGTAGGGTCAAGGCTATGTGAGACAGTAAGTAATATTTACATTGTATGTTGAAAAAAGGAGGGAAGAATGCAGAATGAAGTGAGAAAGTAGAAGTGTATAGTATTGGGTTTATATAGCAGTTATATGCTATATGTTTAGTGTGAGAGGGAGGGCAAACAAAACAGACAAACAAAATTAAAGAAGAATAGGAGGAAGAGAAGATAGGAAACAAATTAAAGAAAGAGTTTTTCCCCAGTACAACCGTTGGGCACAGTTGTCCTCTGCTGGATCTGCCCCTGGTCAAAATTCCATGGGTTCCAAATCTTTTCTGACTGGCTGGCTGTGAATAGATATAGCTGTGTTCTGAGGCTGCCATTCTCTCACTCGTGGTCCTGCCTCAGCTCTCTGCTGTGAGCTGCACTTAGGTGAGTCCCCTCCCCCCCCGGTCCTGCGGCGCCCTCTAGCCCTCCTCAGGCTTGTCTAGTAATGCTGCTCTGCTGGTGAGCCAGTGCACATGCCAATAGTCCCTGCCCAGCCTCAGGTCCTGTGTCCGCTCCTCCTCCAAAAGAGTCTCTGTGTTGCCTCCAGGCTGCAGCACCGGCCTGTGTCCCTGCCTGGTGGAGCCTTGTTGTACCTCTGCATGTGTCACTTGCCTGCCTGGGGTCCCTACTGAGTCTGTGGTTCCACCACAGCTTTCCTGTGTGGGCCTCTCTCCCCATCTCAGTTCTGCTTTTTTGTTTGGTGGAGCCTTGGTGTGAGCACCCAGGGCGCAGGGCTGTCAACCCAGGATTGCCAGCCCAGGGAGTCCCCACCTAGACTCAGTTCACACAGTTTCTCACAGTCCAGGCCGTTCACTGTCTTCCCACACCTCTGGCTGTTTCAACCAAACCTTCTCACTGACTCCCTCCAAGAATTTGCTGGTCAGGGCACCTATGGCAGGGGAAAGTTTCCAGGCAGATCCTGGCTAATGAGCCGGTCAGCATCTGCCCCTTTCGAGTCCAGTGCAGCAGTGGCACTGGGCTGGGAAGCCCAGCGACTCCACTTGGAGAGCTCGGGCCGTGCTTTCTGTCCTCTTTAATGATATTCCCACGCTCCCATTCCTATTCGTGCTATCTGAAATCCACACTCGCTCACTCCACTCCCTGTTTGTACTCCAAGTCCTTCTCCAATGGGAGCAAGCAGACAACACTGCTACCTACTCCACCGCCATCTCCTTTTTTATATCAGGAGTCTAAATTCTTTGAAGCATCTCAAGACAACAGAATGGAGGATCCTGTAATGATGGTTAACTTTCAATGTAACTTAGACTAACTGCTTTACAGATATTTTCTAACTATCACAACAAAGCAGACACTATTCTAGTTCCCATATTACTGATCTGAAATGGAATCTTAATGGTTTAAGTAACTTTCTAAGAACACATAATAAATAAATGCACTTACTCTTTGCCAAAAATCTGAGAAGTGATAAAATTAGTAAATTATATCAGAATTTGGACTCTAGCAATCTGCCTTCAGTATATATGTTTTCAGCCATTGTATATGTTGCATGTTACAGCTCAACTCTGATTTGTCTTGCCTGGCCTAGAACTTCAGGACTAATATCCACAGCCTTAAAATGCAACTTTCTTAAAAATTATCCATAGGAATTTTCAACTTCTCCCACTTTTTTTAATGAGCTGAGATGGAATTGAGGAAAGCAGGGAAGAAAAATGCAGACTATGCTACTGTGATCCATCCCTGAGAAATGACTGAGGCTAGGGTGTCTCAAGTAGCCACCATCTCTGTTTACATAACCCTGCAAAATGTGATCTGAGATTCAACACTTATGAATTGAAGCAACCTTTACTCAACTCCATAAATGCATACTCTAAAGCTACAGCTTAAAAACAACTGTAAAACAAGGACATCACTTTTATATGCCTGTTTGTATACAGTGGAAATGAAAAAAAAAGTCAAATCCAACATTATCAAACAGAGTTTAAAACTTAAGTAAAACACATAACGTTAACTCCTTAAACAAATTTCACATAATTTGGACAGGTGAAATACATCCCAGTATACTTAACAGGAAATCTCCCTAACCATCAATTTCATGGCAAATGACCTTTACTTACCCCCTCTCCTAAATCACTCCTGATAAAAGGTGATATTATAAACAATACTACTTAATGCACTTGTTCTGAAATGTAAAATAACTATTAAGAGATAAAATATAATTATGACTATAATAGTAAATACCAATAATAGATGACAAAATTTTTTGTTCCACCATAGTCGCTTTCCTTGAATACCTGTATCTCCCAAGTGGCTAAAGAAGAGAGGCATAATCTTGACCATTTCTCTCAGGTCTCACTTGTAGGAAGCAGTCTGTTCAGAAATCATAAATATACACTTTTTATGGATGTTCTCATCTATATGTAGCTGCCAAGACTGTTTCATAATTCATCACACTCATCAGCATATAGTAAAATGAAACATTATTTATAGCATAGTAAGAGAAAAACTGTTACTGATGGGTGGTAATGAGTTTGTATATGACACAGGTTAATTTGGTTGTAAGCAACAGAAAACAACATGAATGTTTTAACCAAGAAAAGGAACATGTTGGAAGGAGTTACAGGAGATCACAGGATCGGGGAAAGGCAAACAACCAGACTTAAAACTGAAAGAAACAGGTAACTATACATCTTACCAGACTCTCCAAGTCATTGCTGCTGCTACTAGGATAAAATGCCAATCATTTCTTCTGTTTTGAATTACCCTTCTAAAATTTCATATCCCCCTTAAAGAGACTATGACTGAATCAGCTTAAATCACAGGCCTCTGTATTTTTCCTGTACAAAGGAAACAAAGTAAACAAAGTCTCCAAGAACCCCTTCTATTTCTGGAGTTAAAAAACAAAACTTAATTTATTGCATTAAAATGACTACATACTATTGATGAACGCTTTCTCTAAAGAAAGTAAGAAGACATGTTCAAAGGACAAATCAATGTTGGTCGGCAGAAGAGAAATAAATAAAACAATTTTCACCCCGAACTATACATATGCATCTCCTATGACTCAACCATACCACTCCTGAATATTTGCTAAAAAAATAAATATATGTCTAGGTTCCCAAAAGATATGTTTAAGAATTTGCAGAGCAATATTCTTGGAGCTGGCAAAAACTGGAAATCACCCAAATGTTCATTAATGGTAAATTGGATAAACACTACATGCCATAACATTGACAAATCTCATGAATATCTCATTAGGTATGTCCAGAAAGTGTCTAGTCATGCACTATGAAAAAGAGAGACATTTATTTAAGAAGATATAAGAATAATTGTACACAAGACAATGACACTTCAGTCTCCTTTAAAGTAGGCACCTTCCCAATCAAAAAACAGTTATCGTGGTCTTGATCTTGCTGTGACTTTGCCACACCTTCATCAGGCATGGAGAACCAGGTGACTTCCATTGGGAGAACTAGGCCTTCATTTCCAGATCCTAGCCATAGACCCACCATTCATCCCTGGTTATGACCTTCTTGAGGAAATCTGACTCATTGGTAGTGGTTTGAATCAAGTCATTAGCAACTTCAGTATTATTTTCCTTCTGCTCTGGTAGCAGAGGCCAGGGAATGAATTTTGCCATGACGCATTTCATGTCAAGACGCTGGTCAAAATCTTGGACACAGCAGTTTTTGGAATCCCCAGATCATATTCTAGTTCTTGCACTGTCAGTCGCTGATCTTTGTTGATTGCAGCCCATACACGTTCAACAGGTATTCTGTTTGTGGCAGGCCTTCCAGAACATAGATCACTTTCAACAGATTCTCAACCATCTTTAAATTGTTTGTGCCACATTTTATTTATGCTGCACTCATTGCATCATTCCTGAAAGGCTTCTGAATCATCCAAATAATATCCATGGAGGAATGAACTAGTATAGTGAAGTCATCATTGTTCATGCATACACATTCCAGTCCACTCTCCTTGGCTGCCAGGTTACATTGATGTTGTACAAACCATTCTCGTTACATTAACAATGGCTGGACTTTTTCCAGACAGACCTCATACTATTGAGAAAAGAAGCCAGGTATATAGAATACCCCATGAATGATCTAATGCTTGATTCTGTTATAAAATTGAAACAGGCAAGACTAACCTGTGTTGTTAGAAGCCAACATATAGATTACTCTTGGGAAGGTAGGGACTGGCAGGAAACAGGAGGGAGTTTCTAGGATGCTATTCATAGCCTGTGTTCTTGATCTGGGTGCTGCTAAATGACTGTGTTCAGTCAGTAAAAAGCTATCCATCTTTGTATCCTTATAATTTGAACACTGTTCTCCTGTGTGTATTATATATACACAAATATCTACATACAAAATCGTATAAAGGAAATATGGTGAAATAAATTATAGAGGATTAGAATAAATTTAAAAATCTGTGCAACGCTCCCAATGTAGATGTGAGGGGAAAAAAAGGAAGAGGCACAACATTTTTATTAGTTTTCCTCTAATACTAAAGGTGACTCATATACATTGAGCTTCCATGCATACATTCTGGAATTATCCAAACCAGCGTTCAATTCCCAACACTGCCATTTATTAATTATTAATCCTACTAAATTAATCTCTGTAAGCTTAATTATTTTGAAGCAGTAAAATGTGGATACTAATACCTACATCATAAGATTAGGCAAAAATAATGTATATAAATGCTTAGTACAGGATCCTACATGTAGTGGGAACTACTGCTAATATTGTTGAAGTGCTTCTCTATATATTTTCTGAAATTCACTATAACTCTAAGAGGTGGTCGTGCTTGGTGAGACATAGTGCAGTGTTATCCACAATATGGGACAAATACCCACTGGTGGAAAACAAAACGATTTCAGGTAGAATACTGGTGTAGTCTTAAATAACATTAAACCATATATAGTGAGAAATCGTCTTCTTTCAAAACTTTTTATTACATTAACAAAAGTTCTCAGTTTCATGCCAGTAGACATTCAACCTCTTTCTATAGCTGTTTTTAATGAGGAAAAAGCATACTTCAGGTTCAGATCCTCAGCTAGATTCTCTTGCTAGAATTTAATGACACTGATTTAATTTTGTTTTTGTTCTGTGCATGTGTTTTATGGACACCTCCCATATATGGCAAATGTTACTGGTTATCCATTTGCAATAATTATATATAAGTTTACTTTATATAAAATTTTCAGGTTAAAAGGAAGTCAATTAAAATATATTTAGGATATGAGAACATTTGGAAAAAAACTAAAAAATATTGTAATTTGTGATTTTGGGGTCTGTCTCCCCATAACTTTCACCCAAAATAAATTCAGAATAGAAATGTAAGAGAACCTGTTTTATGGTCTTTGGGCCCCTGATTCAGAACAAATATATTAATAAAGATCCAAAAGGAGAGAAGGGAGGGTTGCTGAAAAGATTTATGGTTGCAGTCCTAAGAAATTCCCCTTATAACTCCTAACAAAGTAAATGGGGACAGTGGCTTCAACTTCCCTAGGAAAACTGTTTTTGAAATATGTTTGCTGAAATTGTTAGATACAGAAGACTGATACTTGGCTTAAGTCTAAGAAATCTAAAGCATAAATGAAATCTGGCTCCTGCCCAGGAAAGATGGGCTCAGTCTTTGCTTAGATAATGAAACCAGGAGTATGCTACTGTGGAAGGATCAGCTTGCACTTAGAGTTTGGTAGGCCATGTAATCCCAATAAAGCTGCATCCTATACCCTGTAGACTAATGAATGAATGCTGCAGCAGGGAGAGAGAGTGGGCAAGGAGCCATCTTGGGTCCTTCCCTATAAGGCTGCCTGGAGGGACCAAAGATCTTTGGTGAAAGAGGCCAGAGATGTAGCAGTAAATGCTCAGAGAAGAAGAAATTATCTAAGGGATCTCTCTCAATAGAGATGTCTCCTCCCCAAAAGGGAGGGACCAAGATCAAACCTGAGAAGAGCCTAAAAATGGGTCCCATCATCCAGGCCACAGTGCAGGACAGAAATAGAAATTCTTACCAGACCACACCATAGGAAGATTCATCTAGTCTTAGTCCCTGACCAAACCTTCTTTTTATTGTTGAGGTCAAAAGAGCATTGTTAGGGGGAAAGAGAAGCCAACCTCACTGTCCATCCCTATTCCTTTTTTTCCTGATCAATCCCAGTCTGAAAAAGATTCCTGCAAGCAGAGGTGTGTTTACAAGGGGGAACTCTGCCCAAAAATAATTTATTAAAAAATTATCATTTATTTTTACATGTTTAAACTTCAATCACCTTCAAAGTACTCTCCATTGGATTTGATGCAATACACCTATCAACACATTTTTCCCACTGCTCAAAACAGTTTTTGAACTTGTCAATTTTGATGCCTTTTAGTGCTTCTGCTGTTTTTTATCTCATCTTCCACATCAGCCAAGTGTTTCCCTTTGAGGACCTTTTTCATCCAGGGAAAAAAAAGTTGCTGGGTGTGAGGTCAGGTGAACAGGGAGGGTGGGGCACAGGTGTCATGCCGTTTTTGGTCAAAAACTGCAAAACACTCAGCGTGGTGTGGACAGGTACACTCATAAACCACTCAGCATGAAATGGGCAAACATGTAGAAAGAGTCTTCAAATAAAATTCACTGACATTGAATGCAGCCTCTCACAACAACACCAGCTGATACAATGATACAGATGGGTTCCTAGAACACCCACCTTGCAGAGGAAACCTGTACTACAAGGTGCCTGCCCTCTAGATTCCAAGATTTTGTGGGTCCTCCCTTGTATAGTAGAAGAAAAAAGAATTATTGTATGTCAATTCAGAGTCTAATTACAGGTATCAAACATTCTAATTTCTGAGTTGAGATTATATGCAAATCAGAAGACTAAAGTCTGAGCAGAAAACTCAGATTTAATGAAGTTCCCACCAAGAGAAAAAGCTTATAGGGATGGTGGAAGGCAGAATCAATTCATTGCACAATGTCTTGATTAAATCATAAGTTGTGTTTACTAAGCATATTATTTATATTTATTAAACAAGAAATAAAATTAATTATAATAACCTATCATGGATAATCACATGAATATGCAGGTAAAATATGATATTTTCCCTAAGTTATATGGTCCTGTGCAGAAAGAATCAGAAGGACACACAGTACAATTTCCATAAGTGGAATTGCAACTTCCAGAAATCCAGCATTAAAATTAATTTTAAAAAATAAAATTGAGATTAGAGGTAGAAAATTTGCAATTAGAAATTACAAACTCAACCATAAACTATCTTCAATATGAAATTATCAAAAAACATTGGTCATGAGTCAAATTTTTAAAATATGTACTGTAGAAGATTTAGTAAGACTTTGTATCATAAAATAAACACAAGGTAATTCAGAGTGGAAACTTCATTTCCTGTTAAGCTATAAACTTGTAAGAGAAGCATAACCATATATTTCAAGCCCGCAGCTTGAGTGACTTAGAGGATTTTATCTTATATTTATCTGCACTCAAAGCCACTGGGTTTCTACATATAATCTTCTTAAGTAATGTCTCACATTTATTATTTCATTCTACTCATATTCTGAATACTGCTTGAATTTCAGACCTTGTCATAACCAAAATGCTAGGTAAACAAGAATGAACTAGACATTAATGCTCACTACTCTCACAAAGCATTGAAAAATTAATAAGTATGACATGTGTCAGAAAACGGTAGAAGGCATAAAAGTGCTTCAAGGAGTACTGTGTCGTCCTAATGGGGAGTGAGGGAGGGAAAAGACTACTCATTATTTTTGTGCACAATAAGAAATGTGGTCACTGAAACAGATTCAGTATTCAGCATTTAAGATGCTCTTAAAATGACCATCAAAGCATAGTAATTCTGGTACTGATAAAAATATGATGTTTATATGGGACTAAATAAATGATTTCAAGTCATTTTGGCACTATTTTAAATCAACTGTATTTCAAAGTAAAAGTTCAAAAGAAATATTTTGTTTTTCATTATTTGTGGTGACACAGAAATTCTAAGGTAAGGTAGGCACGAATCTCACAGTAGTTCACCCAGGCTATAGTCTAGTCACCACTCCGACTTTTCCAGATGCTTTCGTATTATTTTTGTTTTGTTTTGTTTCTTCCTTAAGTCTCCTAAACATATGACTTTAATCAGCACAGGTCACCCTGTGAGAAAATAATTAAAGAACTAGACAAGCCAAAGAAGCAACCACTGAAAATATCTCAAAGAGGCATATTTTGGAAAGGTACCCCGAGGCACATGGAAGGTTAGTGTTGGATTTGGAAACACAACTTCAGAAAAGCAATATTGTTTATTTGGAGAAAAATTGAAGGAGAAGAACAATGGTTTAGGTACAGAGCAAAACAATCTACTATAAAAATAAACATCAAAGAAAAAAGTAAAAATATGCCATGTGGAAAAACATATTTCTTCAATTAGTTATGAAAAGTAACACATACTAGTAAATCACACTGAACAAGAGACATTGCTTCACAGTGATTTTTTACAGATGTCAGCTGTGGCAGGTCACTAATTTATGTTTAGAGAAATAAATTAGAATAAGTGGTTTTAGTTGAAGAACTTTTGGGCTTAATGTTTAAGCTTTGTTAGAAAATTCACGGGCTATTTTGTATGCATAGAAAATACTTGCAAACACATAGTCCAAATATTTTATTTGTGATATGTAGGCAGTAATGATATGTAAAAGATCTGTGCATCACTATGGTAACAACAAAAACAATCTCGGCCCCTCTTCTCATAGTCCTACTATCCCTGCACACAGTAGTTATTCATTTTCCTGTTTCTGTTAATGTATCACTATTTTCCTGGATTCCATAGTTGAAACTATTTGTTAAGATCACAGGTTTGGAACTACACAACCACCTGAGGCTCAGCTCTATCATCAGCTGTTTAACCTTAAGGGAAGTACTTAATTTCCTCAGTTCTTTTCTCAGTAAAATGGGGATAGCATTGTCTTTCTCACTCACAGCAATACATAGGACCTGAATAGAGTAAGCATTCATTAATGAGCTGGTGTCATTATTACTGATTAACTACTCTTCCTCAGCATCACTATGATGTTTTTCACTCCTTTTTCTTTCCTGTTCATCTTCATTCTGAGCCTGTAGATCCTCACTTCCTAATGTCTCGAGCTCCATATTTCCTCAAGTTTACCTTTCTTCCTCCAAGACCCATTTCCTAGAATCCTCATGAACAGAAACAAAGCAAAAAAGCATTCCTCTTTTGTACACCTGGTTCTTACTATTAATACAACCTGTCCCTTCCCTCCCCTGACCAAGCCTACTCAATTGTGACACTCAGGTGCATGACATCACAGGCTGATGCTTTCATATGGGGAAGGCTGGAATACTAACTGACCTATCTGGTAAGCAAGCAGTCCTGTTCTTTCTGAACAAGATTACTCTCTGACCTAAGGCATTTAACTCTGTCAATACCTTTCATCAGGGATTCACCAGACTTTCCCCCATTGAAGCCCTGTGGCTCACTGTAAAGAAGAAAGCCCAAGCAAAGGAAAAGTTGATTGCCACAGACATGCAGTCTCAACATGGCTATTTTAAGTGCTCTCTTTGATTCCTTACCACAGGCCTTGAAGTACAGGTGATTATGTTGAGTATTGTTTCCTTCCCCTCGCATTCCCCTCCTCCTCCCCACTCCTCTCTTTCTCTTCCTTCTTCTCCTCTTTCCTCCCTCTTGTCCTCCATCCCTCCTCCATTTTCTCCTCCCTCTTCCTCTTCCCTTTATTAGACCCAAGTGGGTGAATAATGTTTTGTCAGATGATCTGAAATACGTTTGGGTGCCTCAAGGTGCCTCAGGCTAAATCAATACTCTCTGTCACCCAGTACAATGTCTAGAACCTCCTGTTCTAGACAACTAATGTAAAAATACAGCAAAGAATGAATATTTAGCCTTATTGGATAAGTGGAATTTAGCTTACTGTGTTTTGTTTCTGTTTTTTTTTGACTGCTTTAGGATGATTAAACCCATTCTAAGGGGAAGGGAGAATATCTGATATGCAGGATGTATTTTTATTGTTACAAATTGAACATAATTAAAGCATAGTGATTAATCACAAAAACAATATGTAATTCGTCGGCAGCCGTCCATCTCGAGAGACGATGGTGTAGCTTCTTAAGAGTCTATCTGCACCGCCAAGAATGGCTGTGCAGTCTGACTCGGGAGTGACACGGTATCTGTCTCCTCCCGTGTTGAATCGACATCTTGCGATGACGCTGGAGTGTCCATGTAATTATATATGTGTTTTCTGGTGGTCTTAGGTGACCCCTGTGAAAGGGTCGTTTGACCCCCAAAGGGGTCACTACCCACAGGTTGAGGACTGCTGCTCTAGAGTAACTGTAATCCCCAACGTCACTCCTGGAAACTAGCAATATGCTGGGGAGCAATTCTCATACTAATTACTTAGGGAGCCAAATTGAACAAAATCATCTCATTACACTTAGGGATAATAGGTATCTGAGATAGGATATTAGCACATCCCCCATCCAAACAATCCTTGACTACCTGCTGTCACTCTTCCTCCACCTCAATGTGAGTGAAATGTGGATTTGAGGACCTTGACATCATGCAGACTGCTGAAGTTCAATAAGATACTAGGAATTCTGGAGAAGAACCCCTTCCTTTTTTAATAATGCATCATGAAAGTATAATTGATATAGCACAGTATCAATAATTCATTCCATATGTATGTATTTTGATTTCTTTGGTACCAACTTCCCTCAGAAAAATACCTTATTCAAAGAGGAGGGTCAGAAGTGGGGCACTGATCTGTACTTAGGACAGATCTGTACTCTTTCAGCTGCTCATTTTTCTCTATTTCTCCATTCCCTACCCTGCTTGGAAAACTGTGAGCAAAACAAGCCAAGGCCCCCAACACAATGTGATACCACTGCCTCCCATGCCACCCTTCCAATGATCCAGAACCATACCCTAAATAATCTGTTTTGACAATTACTTTTCTGTGAAATTGACCCCAATGTATATAAAATTACACACCTACACATAGGCTCACTTGCCATCAAGGTCATCATTAGATCTTCCAGCATTAATTCAAGGCAATGCAAGTCCCTGTGACAAAGAACTCAGACCTCAGCTGAAGGGACTGAGACAAAAATCTAACTGGCAGCTGCACATGAATCAAAAGAGCCTGCCTTCCTCAGGCATTTTACTTATCCATCTCCTGTGTGCCAGGCAATAAAAAGAAACAGAAAAATGTATATCCTCCATAAATAGAGAATGACAACAATTTGGAAAAACACTCTGGTCAACTGAGAACTAGCAACATTTTCACATGGTGATCTGGCACAGACAGGGAACAATGCCTACACACCAAGGCTCCAAGTCCCAGTGTCACCAGAACAGGTCCAGGAGGAAGAGTACTGCAGATATAGAGGACTTAGTATGCCAAGCAGGACTGCTCCCTCATGCTTATTGGTGGCAAATGTCATTCCAGAATATGATTGTGATTTATTTATAGCACCGAAGACAGTCTCCAGGGAATGGTGGCATTCGCCCGCCACACTGTACTTTCCCATGTTAACAATTTACTCTGCTGGATTCTGCTAATCTTCTCAAACTCTAAATGTTGGAGGTCCTCTGGTTGTCATTTTTGGGCTCCTCATCTTGTTTCATTAGTTTATGTCATCTATATCCTACTAACTCCTACATGTATATATACATACAGTACAGTATTTTCCCCTGCACATTCATTTAATGAAATACACTTGTTAGAGACTGTTTCAAACTATTTTAAGTGAAGTTATCTTATTACTCTAAGCAATTTATTCAAGTAGGATTGAAAACAATATCTACATTTTAGGGTTGTTAAAAAGAGGAAATGAAATATTAATAAATGTATTTTTTAAATTTTAAAGTCCTAAAAATATAATGAATTAAAAATTAGAAAAAGGTCTTTATGTTACTTCTCAAATATGCCCAGATATTAAAATTTTTAGTGACACAAATATAGTGCTACTTTTCAAAATGACATTTCTCTATCAATATATAATGCCTATATCTTGTAAGAATATGCACTTTCTATAATATTCACTAGATAAAAATTAAATATTAACTTTTCAAATGTGTCTAGCAAATGAATTTTCCCTACATTGATCTTTCAGGGGGGAAATGTTGTGTCCCCAGAGAAACTAACATGTTACCAATGAAATAGCACCAAATCAACTCAGAAAAACAAACTGTTGTAATTATAATATTTACTTTCTAATTATTTTTTTGTAGAAGAATTTTAGGGAAAACCATAACTAAAAGAACTGATTGATCAGAACAGTCAAGAAAATCTGTTCTTTAAAATATTAAAGTTCAAAGAGCAGTTCAATTAATTTTTTACACCTTCAAATTGTTATGATGTCACAAAGACCTGGGCACAGTGGACGCTGCAAAATGTTCTTGCTCGGTAAGTCTAATTATATAAGGTTGCTCTAAAATACAAAAAGGAGTCAGCAGGGGAGATGACTGACTAATAAATGTGGATGAGATTAAAACAAACTCTAAAAACCAAATACTACTTTTTTTAACACTATTTTCTGGGAAATTATAATTAATCCAAAAGAAAATCTGGAAACCAGTGCTTTTTATTCAATCTGTGGGTGATTGGGGCATAGAGAATGTAAGATAATAGCCCCATTAATAGGGCAGCTTTTATGCCTGAAATTAACTTCTGAATGCTTGAGGAAAAAACATTTCAAGATTTGAAGAACCCTGCAGTGATTACTAAAACATCTGACAAGCATTCTCTATGCTCTAACAATCAAACAAAATAAAAGTTCTTTGTCCTACTCACCTTCAACCCTTCAATCCAGATCAGTCAACCCACCCACATTGTCACATCTTTGCCCTCATCTTCATTATGAATTCCTGTAATCTCAAACTGATTTTCTTCTTTTGAGCACAATTTATATTCCCCTTTTACCAGTTCTTCAATGTTACAGAATCTCATCATCATGATCTCTTATCCCTCTATTTCCATTATGCTCAATCTTTATTTCTTCAATCTCTCTACTATAGACATACATTTCAGTTATATTCTTACCATACTTCTCTTGAGGATTAGTTAAAATATGCGAAGAGATCATAGAAAGCATCAATGAATAGTGCTGAAATAACTGGAAAAGGTCATTATGATTATAAAACAAAGAGAGATCAATAAAAATAATAGAAGCAAGAAAATTATTGCGATAGAAAAAAATTCAGAAAACATGACCAAGAAACAGCAGAAGTAATTCAACAGGAGAGAAATTTGGGTAAGCATAAGATCCTTGTGGCATATGTGGGAATGCTGGCAACATTCAAATAGCCAAGAACTGCATAGATCCTATTAGTCCCACTGGACCTCTTTCTGTATTCTTGAGTTCACTTGCTGTAAAGCTTTTGCATATGCTGGTACATTTCTCAGGTGTTTGTATCTTAGCAAACAAGTTATTGGAGTTATTTATGAACTGGATGGTATTAATGCTATAGGATTGAATCTTATTATATGGTAGATGGTTTGGGGAATAATGGCTGTAAGGCATCACTCTTTCTTAAGGATAAACAAAATATAATGTTTAAATTATATATGTTACAATGAAAAGACAATATATGACTGATGTGGGGTCAAGATACAAACAGGATCTCTCATTTTCCCTAAGTAAAAATAATAAAATCTATGGTGTCTCTTTTTCTGTCAGTCAATACCATGCTGTTTTGACTACCCACACTTTATAGCATAACTTGAAGTCAGGGAGTATGATACCTCTAGCTTTGTTTTTTTTCCCTCAGTATTGTTTTGCCTATTTTGGGTCTTTTGTGTTTCCATACAGATCTGATTATTTTTTTGTTCTATTTCTTTTAAAATGTCATCGGTATTTTGATGGGGATTACATTAAATCTGTATATTGCTTTGCATAATATGGCATTTCAATTTTTGATTCTTTCATTCTGTAAACACAGAATATATTTTTATATATTCTTTTAATAACGTCTTATAGTTTTCAGTGTACAGGCCCTGCACCACCTTTGTAAAGTTTATTCCTGGGTATTGTATTCCTTTCATTGCAATTTCAAAAGGAATTTCTTTTCCTAAAATTGCATTGTTACTATATAGGAATGCAATGGATTGTTGTACATTATTTTGTATCCTGCAACTTTACTGTATTTGTATATTGTTTCTAAATAGGTTTTTTTTTTGGGGGGGGTAGTCTTGAGGATTTTCTATATAAAGAATCATGTTATCTACAAAAAGTGACAGTTTTACTTCTTCATTCCCAATTTGGATGCCTTCTTTTCACCCTCTTGCCTGACTGCTCTGGCTATGACTTCCAGCACTATGTTGAATAACAGTGGTGAGAGTGGACACACAGACCAATAAGACAGGACTTGAGAGCACAGAAATCAATCCACATGTATATGGGCTAATAATCTTCATCAAAGAAATAAAAAACATACAACAAAGTAAAGAAAACCCTTCAATATCTGGTGCTGGGAAAACTGGAGAGTCACATGCAAATGCATGCAACCAGATAACCATTTGTCACCATATATAAAAATTAACTCAAAATGGATCAAACCCCTAAATATAAAATTTTAAATATTACATGAAAGAAAACATAGGTACTAAACTTATCAATCTTGGTCTTAGAGAGAATTTTATGAATTTGACCTCAAAGGCAAGGGAAGCAAAATCAAAATAAATGAATGGAACTATATCAAACTAAAAAGCGTCTGTACAACAAAAGAAACCATCAACAAAACAAAAATGCAACCAGAAATCACCAACAATCAAAAAGGCAGCTAACCAAATGGAAGAAGATATTTACAAACAACACTTCTGATTAAGGGGTTAATATCCAAAATACAGGGATGGGCAAAAGTAGATTTACAGTTATAAAACAAATAAATAATACAATAATAAATAATGCAAGAATAAATTCTGTTTCACATATTCACAACTGTAAACCTACTTCTTCCCACCCCTGTATAAAAAGAACTCATACAACTCAGCAACAACAACAACGACAAAAATCCAAATAAAAAAGGACACTTCTCCCAAAAAAACATACAAATAAAATGGCCAACAGATATATAAAAGTACACTCAACTTCACAAGCAATTAGAGAAATGTAGATCAAAACTACAATGAGATACCACCTCACACCTGTTGAAATGGCTATTATTAACAAGACAGGCAAGGATACATGTTGAAGAGGTTGTGAAGAAAAAGAAACCCTCCTTCACTTCTAGTGAAAATGTAAACTGGTGTAGCCACTATGGAAGACAGTATAGAGTTTCCTCATTAAATTAAGAATATAGTTGCCATATGACCCAGGAACCTCTCTTTTGGATATCTACCCAAATTATTTGAAAACATTTATTCATAAAGATATATGTCCCCCTATGCTCATTGCAGCATTATTCACAGTGGCCAAGACACGGAAACAACCAAAGTGTCTTTTGATGATTGGATGAAAAAATGCATCATATATATATAAACACACACACAATGGAATACTACACAGCCTTAAGAAGAGATGAAATGCTGCCATTTACAACAACATGGATGGACCTGGAGAATATCATGCTGAGTGAAATGAGTCTGACAGAAACATCAAGAACCATACGATTTCATTCATATGTGGGATATAAAACTGATAACAATAAGTAAACAAACAAGACAAACACAGACATAGCCAACAGTATGGTGGCCATCAGAGGGGAAGGAGGCTGGGGAGAAGATAGTAAAGGGTTAAGGGTGTTAAATATATGGTGATGGAAGGAGATTTGACTTTGTGTGGTAAACACACAATGCAATATACAGATGATATATCATAGAATTGTACACTTAAAACCTATATAATTTTATTAACAAATATCACCCCAGTAAGTTTAATTTTAAAAAAGTAGACTCAACCACTGAGGGCTAGCCTTATGGTGTGTGACTTGGGCAATCACACAGATTCCCATGCTCTGAAGGGTCCAGCTTGTTTCCACAGCCTATTACTGCTTTCTTCAAAGTCCTAATAATTTTTTAAACTTATGTTTTGCTAGTGAAGTCTGAGGAGACAATGGAGCATTCATGTTAGCAGAAAAGAGATGCACAATATGCATGCCCATCACTGTTCCCTGTCACTCCCTTAGCATGCAGTGGTTGCAATACTCCATGAGCAAAAATTCTTGTAGGCACACAATTTGTAGGAGTTTCACAAGACTCAAAGCAATATCAAGGTCACAATGTAAGTGTGCTACAGCTATGACTGAATAAGCAGAGCATGCCAGCCCAGAGATGTCACACTTTCTGTTGGAGGCAGTGCTTGCTTCAAATGCAGACGGAAGACAATGGCATTCTTAGAAACATGAAAATAAGAGAATCCTATCGTCTCCTTTCATATTTGTGTTACTTCCCTGTTTTCACCAGAGTTTATGTAGCAAATGATGATGCTGAAGAAAAGGGAAAGACAGGGCATCTATTTATATGTAGTTCCTTTTCATTTCCTTCTTCATCAGGGAACTGAAGGTAGTATGTTAGTAGAATATGTGCATATAATGTGAAATATAAACAGTTGAATTAGTTTTGAGCATTTCCATATATATAAAATATGAATTGTATAATTTTGGTGGTTATGTATACAAGTTAAATGTTCTTATATGTCTGTATTGTAAGCAGACAAAATGTAACATAAATATGGACAAAATTCATGCTAATAATTAAAATTTATATATTATTTACTTATAATAAAATTAGCACATAGAAAACAGTATTAAGAGAGAGACTGTGGTAAAAGGAAAAGGGCTGTATGTCTTGTTACTTTAAATAATTTTTTTCTCATTTTCATACACAGGGTCCAGCAATTTAACTTTGCACTGGATTACACAAATTATGTAGCCAACCCTTCAACCAGTTTCAAATAGAGGTTTCAGTATATTTAATCATAAATGAAAGAGAAGAAATGGATAAAGAGCATGGGTAGGCTTACCCTTGGGATGAACCCTGCTTGTTTACATATTTGGACACAGGAAGATAGGATGCATAAAATATTGTTTATATAGTCACAACACTTAACATATGTGCGCCAAAATTTTTCACTTTAGAGAGAAGTATAATGTAGAGCAATAATTTTCTGATCCCTAGCCAATTCTACCCTCCAACTCTTAAGAGTAAATAGAATGATTTTTTGATATTACAAGTTGTAGAAATTTAGAAACAAACAATTAATTATATTATGGAATATCATAACTTCTCTAAAGAAATTTGCTATTTAACTTATACTCCAATATATAGGGAAAACACAATGAGAGGGATAGGTAGAGCATACAAAACAGATATTCCTTTTATTTTATTCTTCAGTATGACTATTGGCTTGTTTTGGGTTTTGCCAGGTAAGAATATTTACTGTAAGAGATTGCAGTTCATGCAATGGCTTTCTATAACAAATGCTCTCATCACACAGAAATTTCCCAGAGTTTAGTCATGTATGTCATCCTTCATTCATCACATCTCCATTGCACAACATTTAAGCTAATCTTGATTTATTTGTTTTGACACCTCTTTTCCTAATTCATTGCAGATGGAAATAAATGTCTTTAGAACCTAAAACAACCTTTAATTCCTATCAGCTAAGGAAAGACTGCATACAGATCATTGCCATTTCTACTACGCTTAAGAAAGAGAAATAAATATATGCATTTCTTTCTTTTCAAATTTAGTAGTTTCTCAAAGCAAATGGCCACTTGTTTTTCTATCACAATAAAGTGAGTATTAGTGGGAATGATTAACATTTGCATGCACCTTGTCTTCTCATGTTTCTCTTGCTTTTTCTCACACATACTATATTGTTTCAATTTTCTCCAGATGATTGCACAAAGCTTTGGCACATAGGTTGCCTGTTGAAGAGTGTCTGCTTTTGCATTTGCAGATCCTTTTTCGCAATCATGTCGATGTATTTCTCTTTTCAGTAAAAAAACAAAAACAAAAAAACTGACTTTGTTTGCAGTTGCATGTAACATCAACATTTGCTTTCCCTGGAGGTTGTCAGTTTCACTGCTTACTTTTCTTATAGATAAATGGATTCAGACTTAACTTTTGAAAAGCAATATGGTATACATGTCCTTTGAGGAAAAAAGATGACCAGTTTTTCTAAAAGACATGAGATAAAACTCCTGTCTTTATATGGGTTCATAAAACATAGTTTGCAATATACTTATCATATTTATTTTAAATATCATTAAAAATGATTTATTCTCCCTGCAATAAAACTGTAAGCTTTTGGCAGAAGCAGGTAGGGTAGAATGAACAGAAATTATTATTTGTTCATTTTGCATTCTCAGTACTTCACAAGTTATTTTATATAAGTACTCAGTAAATGTTTGTTGGGTAAAGGAAGTGGTAGAATTTTAAACTAGGTATTCCCTAGGGAGATTGTATTCATAGTCACAACTCAAATATCACTGGTACACTCTGTATACTTACATCCAGCAGGAATTCCAGTTTCCCACTGCTGTGTGTGGTTATATGTGGTGGAGACTTATATGGACTCATAAACAGCCTTGCTGTTGTTTTCTCTATAAAACTGCTAAACCTGAAAACCAAACGCTGTTGGTATGCTCCGGATACCATTCACAATGACATAGTCACCTTTCTCACAGTATTAATATTCCAAAGCTGAGCCTTGAGCAGCAAAACCATTACCAGTTTTTCATCATACTGTTCAGGTGCTATACTATTTACTTTGTAAGAATAGGTACTATGTTCTCTCCAAATATATGACTGACATGGTCCTCATTAATTCACTTATTAAATTAATAAATATATCTTGAATGTTCTGTTCAAAGCACATGACATCAAATAATGAACAATATAGAAAGTAAAGCAATAAACAAGATAACAAAGGTAAATTATGGCATTTATACATGGGTTTGAGTACAGGTAATAAATACTTCACAATGTATGATTTTAGATGGTGATATCACATGACGTGTGCTCCACATCTCAAATGTCTTATTCTTTCAATCAGCGTCACAAGTTTCCTTCATATTTTATGTCTTTTGAAATCAAGTTGTTTATGACATTGACATGGAAATTTAATGTAGGGCATTTTTTTTATGCTGTTTTCTGTGAAAACTTGTTATTGATAGTATGTGTGGTGAAGAATGGCTTCTTAGGATGAAGGAAATACTTCTATAGCTTCTGAAGATACCACTTTTAAGTTTTATACTCTGCATATTTCATGGAGCATTGAAACCCAGTTCATTTAACTGAGCTAAGGAGTAGCACACTGTAGACCATATGTCTTTCCCCCAACATCCCCTATTTAAACATTCTCCATAATGGCCCTGTCCCATCCCTTTTAATCAGTTCAAGAAATATATTCTTGATAGGACTATGTGATCCTGTTAACTAGATATATTCAGTTGTGCTTCTAATTTAACCACAGGGTCCATTTTGTCTCAGTCTGTAACTACAGCTAGAAATTATCCTATCCTCTCCTTTTACAGATAAGAAAGCTAAAACCTCGGAGGCTGAGATGTTCAAAGTCTCCTTAAGTGTCAGCATTGGAGCCCATGTGTTCCCAACTTGGAATCCATTTATCTTTCCACAAGACTATGCTACCAACTTACTATAAATACTTTAAAAGTTATGTCACTTTGCCTTCAGACATAAGTCTTTCTAAATAACACATGGAATCTTCAAAATTATACTCAAGATCTGATAGATATTGGATGCCTGCTCTGTGAGGCTGCAGGACATAGAGAATGTGTAAGAAGCCACCTAAGCCCTTAAAAATCATAGTCTCATGGACAATAGAATATTGAGTGCTGTAATTTATGATCACCTCTAAAGACTACATGCTTAAGAAGTATATATTAGTGTTATACAATTAATTTCTGTTCAGTAATTACTTAAACTGATCATCATTTGTCATACCTAGGTTGGATCCTATTAAACACAAAGGACAGTATAAATTCTGGGTAATTTATCAGTGTAAGCTTCATGGTTGATGATAAAGAAGAGAAGTTTTATAAAATGCACTGTTGGGGACATTATCCCACCCTTTTTCTAAGGTTAATTTTCAGCCAAGTAGCAGTAAAGATCATAAAATCTCCCTTTATGGGAAAGGTCAAGAGTCACATCTATTTTCTCTTTCTTAACAGGCTATGCACATGAAGGTATCAATGGAAAATGATGGTGGGAAGTTTTGCTCAAATAAAAGATTACTTTTTCTGAGAATGCTATAAAAATATGTGAAAGATTTTGAACTTTCTGATTTAAATCTTAAAGGCATTGAATATGAATAATGCTGTTTTTATGAAAGGTAGAAAGCTGAAACATGCTTAGTATTGAAAGAGTTTAGGAAAAATGTTTCACTCTTCACTGTGTTTTAATCTTGATTTTAGAATCATGGGTTTTGTCGCATATCACTCAAGAATGATCACAAGGAATTACATACACCACAAGCAAATATTGGGTTGGCAGAAAAGTTTGTTTGGTTTTTCCATAAGAGGGCTCTAGTAGTGCTTAGTTGTTTTTAACTTCATTTGAAACACTTTCGTTAGGTTGTATTATGACAGTTGTCATATCAGTGTGCATTAAAAAAAGTATGTGAATTTTTGTGCAGCCATTTTAATATTGAAGATAGAAGAAGATAAGCAACATTTTCAGCATATTGAGCTTTATTATTTTAAGAAAGGTAAAAACACAACTGAAATGGAAAGAGAATTGTGCAGTGTATGGAGAAGGTGCTGTGATAGATCAGACATATCAAAAGTGGTTTGTGAAGATGTTTTGTACTGGCGATTTCTCACTGGACTATGCTTCACAGTTGGGTATACCAGTTGAAGTTGATAGCAATCAAATTAAGGCATTAATTGAGAACAATCACCACACAGGGAATAAATGACATACTCAAAATATCCAAATCAATACAGTATTAGTGAAAAGGAGAAATGTGTCTTTTATTTTATGGAAAAAAACAAATGGACTCTTAGCTGTGTCTTTTATTTTAAGGAAAAAATTTTTTGGCCAACCCTATATTTGATAGGAAGCCTTGGAAAAAAGAGCTATATTTTCAGCCCATCTTTGCTGAACTGGGAATGCTACTTAACACTTCTCCTGAAGGCACTCATAAAAGGAACATGCGTGAGGAAAGCAGTAGCTGATGAAATAAGCTTGGAAAGTTCCATAAGTCTTTACTAAAGATTAATATTCACATTAGCAAATGTGTTACTTTGCTAGAGCTGCTGTAATAGAGTACCACAATCTGGGTGTCTGAGAACAGTGGAAATGTATCGTTTTATAGTTCTGAAAGCCAAGTCTGAAATTAAGGTGATCCTTCTGACTGAGTAGGAAAGGCTCTGTTCCAGTACTCTCTCCTATCAGGATGTCAACAAATAAAATATTAGGTAACACAATCAATAAGTACATATTAAAATCTTTTGGAATACCATTCTTTTTTCAGAATAGGACACTTTATTACTATGTTCCTGTTAGCATCTTATAAAACAGTATTAAGAAGCAAAAGAGAAAATAAGATGTGAAATGTGGAAAATAAGACATGAAATGTGTAAAATAACTAATTTAAGAAGAAAGTTTTGTAAATAATTGAAGTAGAAAGACAGTAGTACAATATATAAAGAAAAGATTTCAACACAAAGAAGAAATTTAGTGTTCTGACTGTATCAACTGACCTTTGCTGCATAACAGAATGCCTCAGATCTCAGTGGTTTAAAACAGTAAACATGTATTTCTTACATCTGTGCCATTCAGCTGATCTATACTTAACTGGGCTGATCACTGCTCATTCACTTGTGTATCTATTGGCTGGATTTGCTCCATGTGTCTCTTCTCCTAAGATCAGTGGGTTTACCCAGCATATCCTCTTATGGCAATGGCAGAGGTGCAAGAGGGCAAGCGGAACTATCAAAGGCAGTGGTTCTCAACCTTCCTAATGCCGTGACCCTTTAATACAGTTCCTCATGTTGTGGTGACCCCCAAACATAAAATTATTTTCCTTGCTACATCACAACTGTAATTTTGCTACTGTTATGAATCGTAATGTAAATATCTGATATGCAGGATGTATCTTCATTGTTACAAATTGAACATAATTAAAGCATAGTGATTAATCACAAAAACAATATGTAATTATATGTGTGTTTTCCGGTGGTCTTAGGCGACCCCTGTGAAAGGGTCGTTTGACCCCCATAGGGGTTGTGACACACAGGTTGAGAACCACTGATCTAAGGCTTCCTGAGGCCTGAGTTTTGGACCATAGAAGTGTGCATCTGTCTTAACCTATTGACCAAAGCAAATCACATAATTTGCCCCAAACTAGAGTAGGAAAGTATTTCTCTTCACATCTGAAGGTACGTGTTCCAGCCTGAAAGCTAAAGGCCAAAGGAAGGATTTTTACATTTTTAATTTTTCTCTTCAACCCAGTGTCTCATTTCAATGGCAAGTATGGGTTTTCATAATACTACCTAAAGCCAATACCTAGGAAATCTAAAGGCTGACCAAGGAAATGTCTGATGCATATAATCATGCTCGTTAGTTATACAAAGTATTTGTTAATGTGTACTGAGCTGCAGATTTTCTTGCTATATATCCATACCATACATGAATACAACCACATAACACATATCTGCTCTACACACTGGTAGACCAAAACTTTGCCCTCTTCAATGTAAATTCTCTCTTCTCTGATTCTACCTTCTTACTTTCAAGTACAGCCAGCATCTTTCACATATTTCTGTTGGACTACATTTTCAAATATTCAATACTCTAAGAAGCAATTCAACGACTGGAGAATTGAAACCTGAAAAATTTGTCATAGATGTATACAACTCATGTAAACAAATGGCCATATTTTGTTGCATAAAATTAGCTATGACATGGGAATGAAAAATTCAATCCATAATAAATTCCAATATCTATTCATTTATCTAATAGTTATTGAACACCTATTTTGCATAAACAATTATTCTACTCTGGAGAAAAACATCTCTAAAACCATCTATTGCATAATGTTTTTTTATCATATCACATTGAATCAGCTATGACATAAGAAAAATACAGTATATAATAAATTATTATACTTGTTTATTTAGCTAATATTTATTGAATGCCTATTATGTTTTATTCCCTATTCTAGGCTCTAGAGATACTGCAGTCTACTCAACTTACATTTGAGTGGTACTTACAGACAAAAAACAAATATACAAGTAAATATAGAAAATAATGCCAGTTTACTATATGTGATGTGTAGAAAAGCTAAATCAGAATAAAAGGGTAAACTGTGATCGGTAGGTACTATTTTAGGTACTATTTATGTTAACATCTTATAAAACAGTTTAAGAAAGAAACAAAAGGGAAAATAAGGCATGAAATGTGGAAAATAAGACATGAAATGCATAAAATAATTTAAGGTGGTAGTAATATGAATGAAAAATGGAAATTGAGAAGAAAGTTGTGTAAATAATTGAAGTAGAAAGACAGAAGTACAATATATGAAGAAGAGATTTCAACACAAAGAAGAAATTTAGTGTTCTCATTCTATCAAATGGCTATTCAAGATGATATGTAAACCAGTTGGCACCTGAGCAAAGTTAAACCGAGAGAAAACATCAAGAGGATATCTGGGAAAAGATTACCAGGCAGAGATAATGGCAAATAAAAAAAATTGCAGTGATATTATGTTTGGTATAGTCAAGAATATAAAGAGGACCAGTGTGGCTATCCCAGAAGCAGCCTGCATCTGGATCAGGTAGGGCATCCATTAGTGGCCTTGTCAAGATTTGGGATTTCATCCAAAGTGTTAGGGAAACCCATTGGAGGGTTTTGAATAGGGAGTGTAGGAGGATAGTGAGTTCATTACATTTATTATTAATGTATGGTTTTACTCTGTCAATCAAACTTTTACAATCTGGAACCAATCCATCTACCTTTCCAGACTTATCTCAACTACATTTTTTCATAAATCCTAATTCTCTAGGATAAGATTCTGTCATTTCCCATTACTTCTGTCACTGCTTATCAAAATCTACTCATCTATCAAGGCCTCCAAATTTCAAATGCTGCCTCCTTTACAAAGAAACATTTCAGATTACAGTAATTTCTAAATCATCAATGTGTATATCTTTTTGTTCTCTTCATGAGCTTTTTTTTTTCCTATGCTAGTCTCTGAAATTCCTGCTATTCAACAAACTGTTCAGTAATCAGTCAAATAATTGAAAGGCTCCCCAAAATGGGGAAATGTTAACATTAAGACATTCATATTATAAATATTATGCATTAAATTAAAACACATAATTGTACATTCATGAGTATTTTAGTGTAGGGCCAAGACATTTTGAATGTAGGTCTATTTATTTGAGTTCTGCATAATGTTCTCCCCTAAACCAAGCTCATAATGCTTTGCTTACTGATCTCAATTTTAGTCCTTTAATATTGAGAGGCAATTTAAAGAAGCCTATATATAAATCTCAAGGTAAAGTCCTTGAATTTCTATTATATTTATTTCCATCTCCTCTAGAATCTTGCTGCTCAAAGAATACTCATTATACCTTGGAACTCATTAGGAGTAGCCTCGGGATCTGTAAAAATTAATCAATGTGAATCCAAACTTTAATAAGATCTTCAATTGAGTCTTCCAAACATGAAAGTTAAATAAATAATGATCTAATATCTAACTCAACAGCAATTATTGTTTTTATTTGCATTATTAAATTTCTCCAAAATAGTAAACTTAGTTTTCAGGAAAAAAATGTTCTCTCTTGTTCCCTTTTTCTACACCCATATTTTATATTTCATTGATATGTGTATATGCAGAAAAGCAATCCAGAGAGTATTAGCCTTAGAAAGTCCTGCTTGCAAAGTTGGCCCTTGGCTGGTGCAGGGAACTTGACAGGCAAAAAATTCCCTACGCTGGTAATAAGTGGACTCTAAATGGTAACATGGCTCGCTATGCCTAAAATGTGCACACTATGAACACCTGCTCTCTGGAGAGCTTGAAATTTTAGCATGTTATTTATAGACAGAAGATGTCTATGTGACTGATTCTCAAAAACCCTGAATTCCTTGGCTGATTTGGGATTCCATGGCAGATGACATTTTGCATGGCTTGTCAAAACTAGTTGCTGGAGCAGTTAAGTGTATCCTGTGTGATTCCACTGGGAGAGAGCCTTAGAAATTTGTGCCAAATCTCCTCCTTATTTTGGACCATACACCTTTTCTGTTTGCTGATTTTGCTTTGTATTCTTTCCCTGTAAAAAATCTTAGCTGTGATTATAAGCATTACTTAGTCCTCCTAGCAAATTACTCAAGTTTGGGGCAGTCCTGGGGACCCAAGGCACAGTGTAATTCTAAATTAAATCACCAAATTATTAAAGCAAATGCAGTTGATTTTGGAACACACATAATAGATTTTTAATAAGCGTACAACTCAATTAGTGAGAGCAAAAGTGCATGGGTATTAAAGTCACATTTGGCAATTAGTGCATCCCAGATATAAATCAGCATATTTTCAGAAAGATGAGATGATATTGGTCAATTTATCAAGGAAGTAAATAAAGCTGTCCTTAAGGCAAGGTCCAACATAACCACATATCCCCACAAAATATAAAACTGTGCCCTACACATAATTAGTTGTCAGGGAATATTTATTAAAAGAATTCCTTAACCATTTAAACATTTGACTGAATTAAATTTTAATCAAGGTAAATAATGCAATAAATATTTTTAAGAAGGAAAGAAATGACATGCAGAGCTAAAATATAGGGAAAAATGTGGATTTAACAAAAGATAAACATACTATTTTTTTCAGTTTTTTATATCAACTCAATATGAAAAGATATCCGTGGCTTTTTCTCAACATACATCATATATTCGTTGTTATTTCTTTAGTCTATGTGACTGCTTATTTCAGGTCTTACGTTTTTATACTGGTTCACTAAAGCCCTCTAAGGCAGAGAAAAATCACAGAGGTACTCCTGCTCCAAAACAAATCTGACATTCTCCAAAGCCATCATTCTTCTTAAGCTGTCAACAGATTCAGTTCAATTTGTTATATTGATATAAAAGTTGAACTTGGAAAACTAAATACCCCAGGAAGCTATCATCCCTTTATGATGGTTTGAAGGACTTTGCCATTTAGACAAGTAAATGACACCGTTTAGAAACTATTATTATGGTTTACTATAAAAATCAAGAACAATTGCTAAAATGTTGATTTATCATAATCTAGGTAAATTGCTTCACTTTGCAGCTGACATGATTTCCCACAGCTTTTGGTCATCCAGAAGGCTTAGCTTCAAAAACATTAACTTAGAATGGTCTCTGCTGCACATGTGCTAAAAATCACTTCATTATCATTTTTTTCTGAATATGAACCCTTTGAATACTTAGACATCTGGTACTAACAAAGTCTATGTGATTATAATTTTATTTGAATCCTCAATATTACTGGGTAACTTCAACTAGTATTGGACTGACATAAGTAACTCTATGGAATGGAGTACTGTTAAGTGTAATTTTCCACCTATTTTGATGGAGAATCTTTTGCACTTTTATATAAAGGCCATATTGATAATACTTATTAACAAGAAAAATTGATCATAAATTATAGATTCCATTTTAAATTGACTAAAATTTTTACTTTCTATAAATTTTTTCTTCTTGTCTTTATCTACAGATTTCACAAAGATGTCAGCATGCTGAAACAATTTCAGATATTTGTATTTTTAAGCAAGTAGAGGATTTTCTGTCATCCTAAGGAACAAAGAAAATGGATTTTACATGAGTTATTTTTTATTAAAGCATTACTGTCTAGGACAATTTTTAAAATTCCATAAAAAAAATTACCTGTATTTTAAATTTAACCTGAGTGTTATGCATCAAAAATGTAATCTTTTATTCAGATTTTAAAATCTAACATACTGATCTAGAGTCCAGTACAATAGTTGATGCATAAAGGAACTAAATAAACATATTTGAATTAAGGAAAAAATTAAAACATTAATGAATAAATGAATGTATGAATTAGTAACAGGCTTTTGGAGGAATAGATCTGGATTTCTCTGAAACTATAAAATTTACTGTGAGAATAAGAAGAGGTGTCTACACATAGCATTTTTATGCCTGCTGAAAAACAGAACATAGTAATTCTTTGTGATGTATAATTTACCCCTCAGTTCTTAATATCAAAATCAAGTGAGAATCTACTTTACTATCATAGTTGTTTCTAATCTGGGGCTTATTTAACAACCTCTATTAACAGTACTAAAAGTATTTGTTTATAGAACATGTAGGTGTATGTCAGAATTCTCAATTTCTTTTAAATGTGTTTTCTAAATCCCTCTAAGGGACTTAGTTAATCATTACACTCACTTTTAAAATAGTACTAGTGGAGATGAGGTAATTATATGACTGGTAAAAAGGTTCTAATCAAGTAGAAAATAATGTGATAAAATATATTGTGCAATATGACACATCAATGCTGTAGTGGAATGGTAACATATTACAAGTGTTTTCTAATCTCTTAAAATCCTGATTTTGGAATTCAAAATTTTTTGGATTTTAACTCTATGGAACAATTCAACAGTGAAACACAAGCACATCAACCATTAATTAAACTGCTCAGAAGCTCTTTGAAAGAAGATAAAACAAAATGTCAGTAGACACTCTGAAATGTACAGTAAAACCCAAGTCCCAAAAAGAAAGTAGAGATCGAGATGTACCCTTACAACAAATATTGCCAGCATTATTTACATTAACTATTAGTGATAAAATTGTAAAACTAATTAACTATACACAAAATTATAACATAGGATCATGTATAAATGCCCACACAACATGTACACTTAAGTGAGTTATTTCATTTTTTGGAGTCTCCTTTTTTAACTTTTAAAATGGTGGGTTTTTTTTTTCTGAAAGGGTTGTTCTGAAATTAAAATACAACATATCTTATTTGGCAAAGTCTTAACATGATGTGAAAGTTAAGACATAATTTGTTGCTACTGTTCAAAATTTAAATGATGATAATTGATATTCAGTTTGAAAAAAAATTCTGCTAAATGCTGCTTAGATATGATTTTCAAAACAGTATGCTTCTGAGCTAATTTTATTTTTGTTAATACTAATGCCACTAATTATTTTGGCATCCTGGATTATATTGGCATATGCATCTGTAGACTATTAGCATATAAATGCATAAAATAATTCACATATGGTATATAAATGATTCAAAGAAATCACTTAATAAAAAGAACAACAAAATCACAAAAAATATTGTCTTTTACTACTGATATGTATTTCTTTTACCAAGGTTTACATTTAGATGTTGCTTTTAGAAATAATGTATTTTTCTACTTTCTTTCCAGAGACTGTCACCTAGCAGAAGCAATTATGTTTTAAATAATTACTCTGTGGCAATACTATGTTTTTCTACATTAGCTGCAGTGAGGAAGGTTAGAACCACTGTCTTAAAGTCAGGGAAAGAAGCAAAACTTTCTACAGTTCAATATTGCTGAAAAGAAGTTCTCTGAGTTTCAATCACATGAGTACAAAGTTGTGATGTGTTTCAAGATTTATAAAATCTAGGCCTATGCATTCAGACCTTCTCTGTTTGATACTACATTTCCTCAATTTCATTTTACCTGTTAGATAACTCTTTTCTGAAGTTTAATCAGGAAGATGATTTTTGATGGGAATAAATGCATAAAGACCAACCATGTACCAATTACTTAATGGTCGCCCCAAGCCACACAAGTCAAAGAATCAATACGGGGATTCATTACCATAATAAGCTCTGTTCATTATTGGCTATCACTGTATGTCAGTGTGCAAATCCTAAGTTCCTTCAAACTTACTCTCAATGTAGCCCTGGCTGGTTTAGCTCAGTGGATTGAGCGTCGGCCTGCGAGCTAAGTGTCGCTGGTTCGATCTTCCAGTCAGGGTACATCAGAGAAGGAAAACTCTGACTCCAAAAAACCTCCGCTGCCTTGCGGCATACCTCTTCAGGGGACAGGCTAAGGGAGTAAACCCCGACAGAAAATCCGGAGCCGGAGTCCCTAAGGCGGTTCGACGTTGTAGTCAACACCGGCAACTCCTGCGGCGCACCTGAAGCCAAGCTGTATTGACTCCGTCTTTCCCTTGGATCCTTCAGCTGCGAAGAGAAGGGGGGTCTGCTGCATGGGCAACAGCTGGCCCTCCATATCACCCTGCCCAGGCTCTGTAGCTTCAGCGTCATCGCAAGATGTCAATTCAACACGGGAGGAGACAGATACCATGTCACTCCCGAGTCGGACTGCACAGCCATTCTCGGCCGTGCAGATAGACTCTTGAGAAGCTACACCATCGTCTCTCGAGACGGACGGCTGCCGACGACGACGACGACTCTCAATGTGAAATTATGTTGAATCCCCTAGAGGTAGCTGAGGTCTTTTCTCAAGCACATTCCAGAAGTTTCTGCTCAGAACTTCTATGCTACACTGTAAATCCTTCAGGTAGTACTGTTCTCACCAGGCATTGTTAACCTGTTCTTGGCGTCACTGTATGCCTTCAAGGTCAGCGATCGTCAAAACTGGCTCCACTGGGTACCAGTTATCCCTAAATACAGGTATTTTTCCAGGGGACAGTATCAAACCCACCAGGAACTATGTTTCCAGGTGTTATGACTAGAAAGAGAGAGAAAGAGAAACAGAGAGAGAGAGAGAGAAAGAGAGAGAGGGAGAGAGAGTGTCCACATATGTTACACACTATGAGATAAGCTTTAAAGCAATGCTTAATAACAGCTATCACTAATTTACCACTCACAATGTGCTAGACACTATCTTAAATCATCTCATTTAATGTCTATTATTTAAAAATTTTAAACTAAAGGTAAAAACGCTGAGTAAATTGTTTAAGATCACACAGTAAGTGGCAGTGCTGATTTTCACATCCACATTTGACAACAAAACTCAGGTTCTAGTTTCTAAATATTCCTTTTACACACTACCTCTAAAATCTAGACATATGTCTATGAACTGCTGAGCTGTGAGAAGTCCATATGAAAACCAGTATGTTTTATGTACAGTCATTCTACCCCAACAACCCTAATATTGCATTATAGAGCAAAGTCTGTTCTACCTGATTTTCTCTTTGGAAAAACTGTTTTTGTTGTTATTGTTTGTCTGTTTTTGTTTGCTTGCTTGTTTGTTTATTTTGAGTTTTTTTCTCCAAGAAATACCTACACATCTTTTGAAAATAGATGTTTTGTACCTGCCCAAAATATCTTTGCCCAGCAATGGATACAGCTTTGACTAAAGCTACCATCTATATAGTATGAGACATTTAATCTAGAATATATCTTCTCTAACTTTTTGGTCTCAGGACCCCGAGACCTGTAAAAATTACTGAGGACCTCAAAGAGCTTTAATTTGTGAGTTATGTCTATCTATGTTGACCATGTTACAAGTTTTAAAAGAGTTGATTAAATATGGCCACAAAGTTTTGTAGCTTCTTATATCAAGAGGTAGAATCTATTTTCCAAATTTGAAATATTGCCAGCCTTGTGACTAGTTTTGTTGAATATAATGCAGCAAAAGTGACATTCTATGAATCCAAGTGTGGGGACCTTGTAGCTTCTCTTTTTGCTCTTTTTTGGAATTCTGAAACCACTATTCTGTGAAGATACCACATGTAGGCCTACTGAAGGATAACAGGCCTTTTGGAGAACCATGATCCTCCAGCCTATAGGTAGCACAACTAACAGACTTTTGAGTCAAGCCATCCTGTACTTTGTGGTTCACCTGAAACTCACCTGAATGCAATCTCATTATTGAGCTCTGGAGAAACCAACAGAAGTAACTCTCATTCAACTCACATAATATAGGGAAATAAGAAATCACTGTTGTTTTAAACCATTAAGTTTGAGATCAACTTTTACACAGAAATAGGTATTATAGAAATCTTATGCAGTTTTATAGTAGTTTGGGGTTCCTAAAACTTGTAGTATATGAAACACAAAGAAAATTATATTCTAGGAAATGAGAAAAATATAATGCTGCTTTAAATATAACTCATCTAGTACACATGAAAGGATATTCAGCATCACTAGCCATCAGAGAGATACAAATTAAAACCACAATGAGAAATCAGCTCACACCAGTGAAAATGGCTGTCATTAACAAATCAATAAAGTGCTGGCGAGAATGTGGAGTAAAGGAAACCCTAGTGCACTGTAGGTGGGAATGCTGACTGGTGCAGCCACTATGGAAAACAGTATGGAATTTCCTCAGAAAAATAAAAATGGAACTACCTTTTGATCCAGTGACCCCACTGCTGGGATTATACCCTAAGAATCCTGAAATACCAATTCAAAAGAGCCTATGCACCCCTATGTTCATAGCAGCATTATTTACAATAGCCAAGTGCTGGAAAGAGCCTAAATACCCATAAGTAAATGAATGGATCAAAAAACTGGTACATTTACACAATGGAATACTACACAGCACTAGGAAAGAACTCCTACCCTTCATGACAGCATCGTTGTGAATAGAAAGCATTTTGCTAAGTGAAATAAGCCAGGCAGTGAAGGACAAATACCATATGATCTCACCTATAAGTGGAGCCTAATAAACAAAACAAACAAAGGAACAAAATAGTACCAGAGGCATGGAAACAAGGGACAGACTGACAGTAACCAAAGGGGAGGGGCAAGGGGGAGAAGGGGGGCAAGAAGGGGAAGGATCTAGTCAAGGAACAAGTATAAAGGACCCATTGAACATAGACAACAGAGTAAGCCTTGTCTGTGGGAACAAGAGGTTAGGAGGGGCAGGGGAGAGCAACAGGAGAAACATTGAAACAACTGTAATTAAACAACAGTAAAATAAAAATTTTCAACTTTGATGCAAATTTGTTGCTCTATTCACTCAGTCATTTTTAATGTGATGGCCACAGAGTACACAGGCTCACTCAGTGCATCTACCACTCCCACTGACTAGTACAGTGAAGTCATCATTGTTCACACATGCACATCCCAGTCTACTCTCCTTGGCTTCCAAGTTACATTGATATCATGCAAACTATTCTTGTTATATTAAGAATGGCTAGACTTATTCTGGACAGACCTTGTACATATATCACAGAAAATTTTTCATAACTTCCATTTGGCAGCTGTGTTAGGCTTTTTTTTTATCTGGATTACTGGAACTCAATTCTTTGGTCAGCTCATGTTCAACAGAACCAAGAACATCTCAAAGCAGCTAACCTTTGGTTTTCTGAAACCTGACGACTATACTTTCATGTTTCCTTGTTTACCTACATCGAGATTGATGTGGAGACAGATTACAAGGCAGTATCTTTCCAGCATCCCCAAAGTGATCTGGGTCAAAAGATTTCTGTCCAAGATATCTCCTTCAACTTTCCTAAGGTACCATTTAATTTCTAGACTGAGGTCTGAAGAATACCATATAATGACAAAACAAATGAGAAAATATTAGGAAAACTATTGTTTTCCAAATTAAAATGTTATCACAATGCATTCATATATTTTTAAGAATCAAATTAAGGCTGATAATCTAAATTATTGTTCTGGTTATACTGAGATGTGTGTTCTACAGTATCCTGCATTTTACAGGTGGCTGGTCTTCTGTTGACTTGATGAATAATTTAGAAACCAGGCAGTTGAATCCATTGTCTCACTCTGATTCTGAGATTCAGATTTTAATTATTTCCATGGATAGAATCAGTTTAGACATACATGGGTTTTATGCTGCTATTTTAAATATAACATTATAGATTAGACATTGAATATGATTCTTAAATTGTTAAAGTAGAAATGTAACCATGTGTTTTCCAGTCTTTGGATTAATGATCTAAAAATATACTAAAAAGGAAAAATTTGAAAAGAAATATAAGAGGAGTCAATTTTTTTTCAAGAAATTTTGAGAGTCTTAGAAACACTGTTTTTTGTTTTCTTTTTAGCCTTTTGGGTGGAGGTTTAATAATATTTTGCAGTGGTTTTATTAAGAAATTTGAGTGCATTTTTATATGTTTACTGACCATTTGAATATTTTCATTTGGGAAGTTTATACTTAAATATTTTGCTCATTTTTTTTCTATTTAATTTCTATTTAACCTGGATTACAAAATTCTTTATATATAAGAATAAAAGTCCTTTATCAGAAAGATCTACTCAAGTGTTTTCTCTCCACCTGAAGCTTACCACTTTTCTCTCTTTATGATAACTGTTGATGAAATTGAACTATATTAATCTTAATAAATTCTAGTATATCAAAAAGTTAATATAATTTGTTTGAAGTGCCTTCTCAACCTTATTTTCAACTTTTTTCCCCTAAATTTTTGTTCTTTTGATTTTCTGAAAACAAGAACTACCTTTATTTACACAAAAGCTCTTGGAAGGTTTTCTAGTTTTAAGTGAAATGTATAGATTCTTCAACATTGAAGCTTTGTATAAGTAGTTTTAATTAAATGAAGATTTGATACAATTATCTGGCTAATCAATTCCCTATTAAGAAAAAGAGGTTTTAGTTTTAAAATTGTTAGATTGACTATCTATTTTGACTGAGTCATCCAACTTTCTAATTCATTCTTTTTTGGAAACATCATTCAAGTCTGATACAGAATAATAACTTAAAATATATCTATATCTATATAATAAAATAGAGTGTTAAAGTGGTTATTTAACTTGGTCTAACATCAACAATTGTTTGTTTACCTTTAAAATATAGAAAACAATTGTCTCCAATCTTCTTTCTGTTTTGAAAAACATGCCACATAAGTATGGCATTATATAAAATTTAAAAATGTAAACATTTGAATAATGATATAGGGGACATTGAAAAATACTAGATACCATATATTTGAACACGACTTATTATTAACCTATTAATTCCTTCTAAGTGAGGAAAAATAATGGTTATAGGATTGACTAATTACCTGTTCTTCTATTCTTATAGGACAATTTTGGCTTTGCTATTAATTCTTTTGACCTTAAGTCATTAACTAATTCATTAACCCTTATAACAGTCAAAAGAAGATTTTTTCCCATAAAAATTCTATAAAATATGAAAAGGAAGAGAGAAATTATGAAATTTTTTCAATTAATGTGATTGACACAAAGTCAAACAATAAATATAATGAGATTTTCTCATGAATGATTTATAAAATGATTTGATTAGTTTTCTTTTTTTTTAATGTGTTTTATTGATTATAATATTATATTTGTGCCAATTTCCCTTCCCTCTGCTCCCCTCCACCCGGTGGCCCCCCTCCCTCCAGTTGTCCCCCCCTTTTAGATCATGTCCATTAGTTGTGCATACAGTCCTTCTCAACCTCTCTCTGTCTATTCCATTCCCTCCTACCATGATCCTTAATTCCTATATCATCTCCCTCCCTCTCCCCATTTCCCCTCCCTGTTGACCTCCCCCCAATATGTTCCCCGTACCTATAGTTCTTTTTCCACTCTTGTTGCCTGTTTAGTTTGCCTTTGTTTCAATTCCCTAGCTTCTGTTGTTTCTTGTGATGCAGTTTTCATTTTAGATTTCATTGTCTTGATCCTCCTTTTTCTAAACCAGTCCCTTTAACATCTCATATAACAGTGGTTTGGATCTAATGAACTCTTTCAGTTTTATTTTGTCCTGGAAACACTTTCTCTGTCCTTCTATTCTGAATGACAATTTCACTGGATAGAGTATTCGTGGTTGTAGGTTTTGGATTTTCATTACTTTGAATATTTCTTGCCAGCCCCTTCTTGCCTGCAGGGTCTCCCTTGAGAAGTCAGCTGATAGTCTAATTGGGACCCCTTCGTACATAATTCTTTTCTTCTCTCTTGCTGCTTTTAAGATTCTCTCTTTATCTTTAATTTTTGACATTTTGATTATAACGTGTCTTGGAGTGGTTCTCCCTGGGTCCAGTTTTTTTTGGAACTCTCTGTGCTTCCTGGACCTGTAAGTCTATTCCCTTCCCCAAGTCTGGGAAGTTCTCCTTTATTATATTTTCACTCAATTTTTCAAGTTCTAGTTCATCTTCCTCGCTCTCTGGCAAACCAATGATTCTTATGTTGGGCCTTTTATAGCTGTCCCAGAGGTTTCTGATCCTCTCATCGTTGCTTCCCATTTCCTCTCCCTGCATTGGTTGACTGCTTGTTCCTTCTCCATATTCCAGTTTGTTGAAATGAACTCTGGATTTTTTTTCCTCACCATCTGTCTCGTATGTGGTTTTGTTCCTTTCGTTATGAGTGTTTTTCGCTTCTTTCTCATCTTTTTCCAGATCTTTTGTGAATTCTGTAAGCCACCTGATAACAATGGCCCAGAACTGAGCATCTGACAGGTTTCTTATCTGTTCATCTGTCAGGTTCTCCATCTGTTGCCTGGTGAGCTGTGCCACCGGGATTTCTATAGCTGTCTGCCTCATTTTGACAGATGCGTTTTGTTTTCTTGGGCCGGCTGTAGGGGGCAGTGCCTGTGTACGCGTCACAATCCAGCGACCAGTGCCTGTCTGCGACCTATTTCGCAGCCCTGTGGCGCTTTCTTTGGGAGCAGGGGTCCAAGATGGATTCACACAGTTATTCAGCTAGGAGACCGGGATCCGTCCTCCCGCCCCCCTGGGCCTCACTGTTCAAGGCGATGTGGTGGCTGCTTTCCCCAGCGTTGGGGTCGCGAGCTGCCGGGGGTTCGACTGCAGCCGGGGTTGTTCTCCCCGCCGCTGTCCCAGGTGCGACCGCAAACAGCACCGCCCCCTTTTGCTCCCCTTACCTGCCCAAAGGGCGCCACTGGTTTATAACTTCATATGTTGGGCTTCCGTGTAGTTTTATTTTCTGGAATTTCTAGTTATCCTTTGTTTTGAAGTAGTTGTATTCCTCTCTAGTTGTAGAGGGAGACCTAGCGCATCCGTCTAAGCCTCCATCTTGGCCGGAAGTCTTGATTAGTTTTCATATGTCACCAACGTGCTCATAATTTTCAAAATCCTTGATCACTTTTTGGTTCTTATATGATTAGACCATATTGTAGCAACCAATTATTAATTTACATTTTCCCACTAACTTCCCAATGATAGGTGTGTTCCATACATATTTATTTTTAAAAAGGAAGGAAGGAAGTGAGGAGAAAGGAAGAAAGACTCCTTTCTTGACTTCCCAACATGATTTATAACTTACCAACAGGAATCCCTTTTGAATGATTATGAGAGAAGCCCCATAGTGAGAAAAATTTCTTTCTTTCATTCATTAAACCAAACCCTTCTTGGTTATTACCAATGGTGACTGTACATCTTGAGTTAACTGAGTTCTAATTTATGCCCACTGTACCAGAATAAATATTAATCATCTCCCTTTCACTATCAAAAGTGTTCAAGTTTGAATAATAACATAGAATGCCAACCAATGAATAGCTTTTCCCCTGTGACTCTATCCCTTGTAAATATATACTTCATTTCAGAAATGCTCTTGAGTCAGGAGAAAAGTTCCATAGTTCTGTGATTTTCCTCTATTCCTTCTTTCTTCTTTGTCTTTTCTCTCAACCAGTTCATTAAATCTGTTCATCCCTCCCTCATTTATTTATCTTTCAAGGATAGACCAGAGGTAAGTCTTGGTTTTAAAATCATATGCCTATAAGAAAAGTAGTATTATTTAGCAGGAAGTTGAGGTTGAGCTCCCAAGTCACTCAGAGCCAACCTTGCCTAAACTTCTTCAGGCCTAGGTTTTTCAACTGTAAAAGGAATTGGTAAACTACCCATCTCATTGATGGTGTGGTATGGATGTGTCATGAAACCATTTTAAAACTGTAAAATAATTCTAATGTACATACTCTGGTTTATATTACAAATCAAAACAAGCTTAATTTTGGAGAAAAAAGAATTTTTCCAATACTAATTTTCTGGAAGTTAACCAATTTTAAGTTCTTTTTCAGAAAATACACTAAGCGAACTATTAATTTTACAAGCTTCTCAGATTTCTGAGAATTACAGAATATTAGCATTGGAAGTGACCCTATAAGTAAGAAGTGGGGACAGGGGGAAAGGAAGGGAAAAAAGGAAGTAATTAAAACAGAAACAAATAATTATTATACCTAGAAATATAATAGGGATAAATCTCAAACTTGAATCCTAATAACTGAATGAAAAAAGTTTATACAATAAGACCACACTATTTGTAACATTAAAACTAAAAAATAAACTTGAAAAAGTCACATAAGGGTGAGTTCTCAAAGATTTATAATGGATGACGTGTACATAATGCCCTGTGCATCAATCAGTAAGAGTTGCTTCCTCACACTCAAAGTCTTGCATCATAATTTATACTTTGAGCATAATAACTTCTCAAAATATGTTAGCAGTCAAATAATGTAGGGAGAAGAATAACAATAAAAGAACAAATAGGAAAGTGGACTTGATCATTGTGAGATAGCATTATTTAAGTATTATTTATTCAAGTTGTCAATAAATATTCCCTGATACTGAGGTTCAACAATAAATATCTGGCTGACCTATATAAACTATATACAAATCAATTTATTAGAAATAGACACTCTCCACAAAGTGTATAGAACCAAGTTGAGAAGAAAGAAACTTTATGTAGAAAGAGATTTTTTTAAGTAAGGTGGGATTCATGCTTCTGACCAATTTGGAAGATCAGGGACTATGTTTAACCTCCTGACAAAAATCACATGAAAAAAAGAAAACTATAAGAAACAGTGGTTTTAAAGACATTGTATAGAAAAAGCAAAGGACAATAAGCTCTAAGAGGCTAGCAACAAATAAGGTGAGCCTGGAGATGACACTCTCATAGTATCTTCAGAGACTCTCCAAGCAAAGAAAAGGAAATCTGTAGGAACCCAATAGTGTCCATGAATTGAGGAAATGGAGCTGAGACATCTACAGACCACCCCCCACTACCCCCACCAAACATTCAGCAGAGTATGGAGCAGCCCATATGTGTGAAGAAGTTACCCAAAGCCAGGAAAGAATCACTCAAAAGGATTAGAAGAAACAGTACACACAGGGAAAGGAACAGTGCCTGTCCCTCAGCCAGAATGACCTCTGATTCATAAGCCATTGGGGAGAATACTCAGATTTTGGCTCAGTAGTGGGGAATATGTAATTAGTCATAGACTAAACACTGCTCAGGTTCTACCTAATAAATCTTAGAAGCAAGACCTAAAAGTATTGAACAATTTTCCAAGTAACTAAACTGTGTCCCAAAACAAAGCTCAATAATACTTTCAGGAATATAGAAAATACCAGTAACCTGCAAAAATAAACTCCCAGTTTGTACCTAAACAATATATTGAAGAGCATTAGAAACATGAACTATGTCGGTAAATATAAAGGATAGGTAGTTATGTAAATTTACTTTAAAAAACCGGACTTCTGCTTCCAGGAAGATGGAGTAAAACTACTTTTCCCTAATCTTTGCAAAGTACAAAAACAAAAAACAAAAAAAAACCTCTGGACATTATATATCAAACAAATATAAAGAGACTTTGAAAGGTAGAGAGAAGAAGGCCAACTGCTCAAGGGATGACATGGTGGAGTTCCCTGAGTTTCCTTTTTGCTATATAAGATCACAAACATGATGCTGAAGAAATCTGAAATCCACGGAAAGAATATCTATGTAGAAAGATATATTAAAAAAAAATAAGTTGGGATTTAATCTTTTGGCTGATTTGGAATATCAGAGACTGAATTTATTCTTCTGCCTAAAAGCATTTGAAAAAACAGGCAAAATATGGAAACGAGTGATTTTTAGGACATTGGGCATCAAGTGACAAAGATGCTTAGGTCTGAAAACACAAACACACACACAACCCCAAAGAAAGCCAGCGTGCTCTAATGAAAAGAGAGGAAAAGAGGCAGCCTAACAAGCCAGAAAACTTTTAACAGTAACTCCAGCCAACCACCACAGGAAAAAGAAAAAAAGATAAAACTATAGCTGTTCCCTGACTGGTGTAGCTTAGCTGGTTGAGGATTCATCCTGCAAAGTGAAACTCCACCAGCTCAATTCCCATTTGGTGCACATGCCTGGGTTGCAGCTTCCATCTATCTCCAGTAGGAGGCAACTGATCCATGTTTCTCTCTCACATCGATGCTCCTCTCCCTCTCCTTTTCTCTCCCTTACCCTCTCTCTGAAGATAAATAAATAAAATCTTTTTTAACCATATAGATGCATATCCACTGACTCTTGGAAAAGCTGAGTGCCCAGGTGAGACTTGCAACCTAGCCAAGATGTAATGAGTCATCCCAGCCTCCCCCTCCCCACCCCCATACTGCCACTATGGTATCAGAGAACCCCATGCAGGAAGCCAGAACTTTTATCCCTTTCAGGTGGTAATAAACCTTCCACATGCCATCAATGAAAATGACCACTGGAAGAGTAACAAGAAATTCCTGTTTCTCCAGCCAGCATGATTTAGTGGAGGTCCAGTGCTGAGCTAGGGCTCCCATTCTCATCCAGCAATAATAGCTGACGTTCTCTTCTGTGTCCACAGAGGTTGTGTGGGGGACCATCACTTTCAGTTCTACCTGCAGGAATGAGATGACAACCTCTTTCCTGATGAAGTTAGGTCAGAGAAATCCAGCTAAAATGGAAGGTTTAAACAAGATCCAGATACTCATTACATTAAAAACATCCAAATTTCAATTGAAAATCAGTGTCATACCAAAAACAAGAAAAATTCCACTTTAATTTTTAAAAAGGCAAATTAAATGATAGTCATCATACAAATGTTTCAATGAGCAAATACAAACATGCTTAAAAACAAATAAAAAGAAAAAATAGAAATTCTCAATAAAATAAAAGATATAAGTCAAAAAATAAAAACCAAAATAAATAGAAACTTTGAAAAAGAAATTGTAAAACTGAAAATATTAATAACAAATAAAATCCAGTGGATGGAATCGACAATAGAATTGAGGAGAGTGAAGAATCAGTGATATTGAAGATAGAATAGAAATTGTCTAAGATAAACAACAGAGAAAATAAACTGAAGTATACACACATATACACACACACACACGCACAGAACATCAGGGACCTGTGGGACTGTGACAAGAAATCTAATTTTTGTGTTACCAGAGTTACACAACTGAGGGAAGGATTAAAAAACATTTAAATAAGTTATGACAAATCTTTGCAAATTTAGCAAATGATAAAACATACAGATTCAAGAAGTGAGCAAATCCCAAGAAAGATAAACCAAAAGAAATTCACACTAAGACAAATTATAATCAAATTTGTAAAAACTAAAGACAAAAAAAGCTTGAAAATAGTGAGAGAAATGAGAAGAATAGGGAATAATTTCAAACTCATTGTATGAGGCCAGCATCATCCTGATACCAAGGCCAAAGAAACAAGAAAATAAAACTACAGGTCATTATCTCGGATGAGCACAGATGCAAAATGCTAGCAAACCAAATTCAACACCACATAAAAAATATTATACACTATAACCAAGTTGTATATATCTCTATGATGCAAGGTTGGTTTAACATATGCAAAACCAACAATGTAATATACTACATTAACAGAATAAAGATTTAAAAAACACATAATTATCTCAATAGATGCCAGGAAAAAAAACATGACAAAGTTCAACATCCATGATAAAAACTCAAAAAAACAGAGAGAAGAAAACTTACTCAGCACAATCAAGGCCACTTATGAAAGCTCACAATTGACATCAGAATCAATGGGGAAAAACAGAGCTTTCCCTCTAAGATCCCAGTACAAGACAATGATGCCTATTCTTGCCTCTTCTCTTCAGTATAGTACTGGAAGTCCCAAGCAATCATAATAAGTAAAAGAAGTAAAAGGCAACCAAATCAGAAAAAGATAAGTAAATTATTTCTGTTTGCAGATAGCATGATCCTGTATGTAGAAAATTCTAAAACATCCAAAAAACTCTATTAGAACAAATAAATTCAGTAGTTGCAACATACAAAAATCACTTGTATATCTCTACACAATGACCTATTCAAAAAGGAATTTTTTAAATCCCAGTTATGACAGTATAGAAAAAATAAAATAATTGGATATAATTTTAATCTAGGAGATGAAACAAAAGGGAAAATAAACAAATGGGACCACATCACAAAACAAAAAATGTTTCTGCACAGGAACAATCAACAGAGTGAAAAGGTAACCAGTAAATGGAAGAAAATATTTTCAAATGATATATTTGATGAGTCATTAACCAAAATATATAAAGAACACAAACAATTCAAAAGCAAAAAAAAAGTAATAACAATAATGGACAAAAGAGCTGATAGACATTTTTCCAAAGATGCTTACAAATGGCCAACAATACATGAAAAGAATGCTCAATGGGAAACACAAATCAAAACCACAATCAATATCATCATAAGATATTAATTTTTAAAAGACAAGTGTTGGGAAGGATGGTGGAGAAAAGAGAACCCTCATACACTGTTGGTGGGAATGTACATTGGTACAGACATTATGAAAAACAATATAGAGGTTGCTCAACAAACTAAAAACAGAACTACCATATGATCTAGTAATCTCTTCTGGGTATACCCAAAGGACATGAAATCAATGCCTCAGAGAAATATCTGCAATCCCACATTCATTGTAGCAATATCACAGGAGCCAAGATATAGAAACCACCTAATCACCTGTTTATGGATGAGTAGATGAGGTCTGTCAGGAAAAAGTTCAGCCATTGTTAATATACCAAGAAGAGTTTGCGCAACATTGATGTAATGCTTATTCAAGTCCACTTTCCTTAGCTGCTAGGTCTGTCCAGAAATGTCCAGCCATTGTTAATATAACAAGAACAGTTTACTCAATATCAACGTAACCTAGAAGCCAAGGCCAGTGGACTGGAATGCACATGCGTGAATAATGATGCCTTTATTGTATTCGTCAGTTGGGGCAGTAGACACCATTGAGCGAGCATGTGTGCTGTGTGGCCATTGTATTCAAAATGGCTGAGCAAATAGAGCAACAAACCTGCATCAAATTTTGTGTTAAGCTTAACCATTCATTCGGATGATTCAGAAGTCTACAGCTATGGCAGCTTCGTCACGACATCACACTCACTCATGCATCATGTCTTGTGCAGTTTTTTGCAAAACATCAAATCACCCAAGTGACTCAGCCCCCCTACAGCCCATATTTGGTGCCCTGTGATGTCTGGCTTTTCCCAAAATTAATATCACCTTTGAAAGGGAAAAAATTACAACTTCTGGCCAAGATGGAGGCGTAGACAGACACGCTGCATCTCCCTCCACAACTAAGAAGGAATACAACTACCTCAAAACTAGAGACAACCAGAAGTTCCAGAAAATCAAGCTGCATGGAAGTCCAGCAAACAGAGCTATAAAGAAGAAATACTCATCCAGAGAGGTATGAGGGGTGGAGCCAAGGTGGAGAGGACACGGTGTGGTGGCGCTAACAGTGGCGGCAGCAGCAGGCCAGCTGAAAAGCAGTTACACATTTAAAAAAGTCAGGAGGGATACTCAGGAAGCTTTCCCAGCTCCTCACCAGATCTCGCAGCTCATGGTGCCAGCACCGGGAAAAATCAAGCCTCATTGCTTCTGACTGTGTAGACCATGAGGGTTGGGGTGGAGGCAGAAACTACCAGTCTCAGCAGAGTCCACTTGTTTAAAGGGCCCCCATAGCCCTAGAACATCCTCAGACCCACCCACGCTGGGAACGATGGCCAGGACAGCAGCTAGAGGGGCGCCATTCTGGGGTGGAAGTGGGAGAGATGCTTGGAAAAGGGGCAGGTGCTGGGCAGGTGGCATTGTTCCCTCTAGGCCCCTCCCCCACATACAGTGCCACGACGTTGTGAAACAGGTCACCTTGTACTGATGAATTCCTAAGGCTCCGCCCCTTACAATATAACAGGAGCGACAGCTCTACCTGGGATGCAGAAGCAAACAAACACAGGAGCCTGTCAGAATGAGGAGACAGAGAAGTGTGGCCCAAAAGAGGAAAAGGATCAAGGTTCCAGTGGGAGAACTAAGTGATGAGGAGATAGCCAATTTAACAGATGAGGAGATAGACAACGTAACAGCTGCAGAATTCAAAACACTGGTGATGAAGATGCTCACAGGCTTGACAGATATGCTTGAGTACGGCAGACACATAAGGGAAGAAGTGAAGGCTATGCTAAGTCACATGAAGGAAAATCCACACAAAACCAATGGTGAAGGGAAGGAAACTGGGATTCAAATCAATGATTTGGAACATAAGGAAGAAAAAAAGTCAACCAGTGCAGAATGAGGAAGCAAGAATTGAAAAAAATGAGAAAAACTTCCCAAATATTGCAAAGGAGATAGAAATACAGATCCGGGAAGCACGAAGGGTCCCGGGAGAGCTGGACCCAGAGGGGACCACACCAGGAAGCATCAGTGACTGAGATGCCAAAGGTGAAAGATAAAGAGAGAGTCCTGGGGGAAGCAAGAGAGAGGTGGAGAGTTGCCTATAGGGGGGTGCCTATAGGACTATCAGCTGATTTCTCAGAGGACAATTTGCAGGCAGGAAGAGACTGACAAGCAGTACTCAATATGACGAAAGGCAACCTGCAACCAGGACTACTCTACCCAGCAAAGTTATCAGTTGGAATGGAAGGGCAGATGATGTGCTTCCCAGACAAGGTAAAGCTAAAGGAGTTCATCATCACCAAGCTATTATTATATAAAATGTCAAAGGGACTTACTTAAAAAGAAGATCAAAACTATGAACACTAAAATGACAACAAACTCACAACTATCAACAACTGAATCTAAAAAGTAAAAACAAAATCCAACTAAGCAAACCAGAATAAAAACAGAATCATAGATATGGGGATCATTGCAGGGTTATCAGCTGGGAGGGTGGAGGGGGAGAAATGGGTGTATGGTGCAGGGATTAAGAAGAATAATCAGTTGGTACAAAATAGACAGGGGGGCATTAAGAATAATATAGGAAAGGGTGAAGCCAAAGAATTTATATGCAAACCCCTGAACATGAAGTAAGGGGGGTGGGATTGCTGGAGGGAAGGCAGGTACTGGGTGGAGGGGAGCAAAGGGGAAAAAAATTGAAACTATTGTAACAACATAATCAATAAAATATACTTAAAAATTAAAATTTGGACATTAATAAAAAAAAGAAGGGAAAAAATTTCAGACTGTTGATGAGATTCAGGAAAATACAATGGGGTAGCTGATGGGCATTCCAGCAAAGAATTTGGTAGTGTTTTGAATAGTAGAAGAAATGCTGGGAGAATTGTGTGAGGTCCCAAGTTGCCAAGTTGCCTACTTTGAAGGGGACTGAGGTATCATTGTCTTATGTACAATATTTCTTGTATCTTCTTTAGCAAGTCTTTCTTTTTCATAGCACGTGGCTGGATACTTTCTGGACAGACCTTTTATACATATATAAAATTATGTTTTACACCTTAAATACATACAATATTTATTTCCAAAATTAAATAAAAATAAAACCTGATACTTTCAAAAGAATTTTTTTCTAACTCACCTCAGGACAAGCTTATTGATTTTAGAGAAAGGGGAAGGGTGAGAGAGAGAGAGGGCGAGAATCACCAATCGGGTGCCTCTCATATGCACCCTGACTGGGAACAGAACCTGCACAAAGGCACGCGCGCTGACCAAGAAATGAACCCAGGAATTCAGTTTACAGGATGATGATCCTTCCTCCTGAGCCACCCAGCCAGGGCTAAAACCTGATATTTGACTAAGTAATTAAAAATTTTTTTAAGTATGTTTAGGAAACTTGATTATCTGAATCAAGTATAAAAACCTGTGAAATTGAGATACAGCTCTAGTATATCTGATCAAATTTAACGTTCTAATTGCGCTGCAACTGTGTAATACTAGATTTTGAAATTTATTATGAAGATAATAATATATAACATACCTTATTCATGATATTAACATGAATTGCATTTTAAAGTGATAAGATTTTGGATTTCATAGGTTAATGAAAAATTTTATAAAATGAAAAATAAAACTAACCATATAATCACCACATTAAAGTAAATGATCTAAATATCTTCAAATAAAAGGCAGAAATTATCAGATTGGATACAAGAGAAAGATCCAAGAAATAAGAGGAAGTAAGACCTACCTCAACAATTCAGCTAGATACTTATCATAGACATACTAACTACTGCCCAGAAATGAACCTGAAATGAGTATGTGTGGTTCACACAGTTGTAGAAGACTATCGGCTTTTTTAATGTCACTGTTATAGTTAGTGTCTCTATGACTAAGTATTTCACATGAAAATATAGACGTCTGGTGGTTGTTTGTTTGCCTTGTTTATAAAAATGTGATGTCTTGCAATGCTAGGAAAATTTTCCTCCAGGGAAACACATTTTCACTTTTCCCACTAGGGAGGTCATGTTGGCCATACAGTGTAGGTTCGCCTTCCTTCACCAAATATCAGTTGTCATCTACCAGCACAGTACTGCTGTTCTTTTTCTTACAATAAAATGAAAAATAAATATTTCTTTCCAGTTTCATTCACTTAGGTTCCCTGCCTTGATGCTGGGGTATTTTATTTTGAACTCTTTTCATATATATTTTTATTAGGATCCTAGCTTGATTGCTTAAACAGTAACATTCCTGTACCCTGGGGACATTTAAAGTGGCACCCCTGGAAGTGTACTGATGTGGCTCTACAGGAGTCCTGTTTCCCAATTTGGGGCTCCGGAGAAATCTCTGTTCCTTGATAAAAAGCAAAAATAAGAGATTGTCTTTGCCACCCTGTGACAGAGAATGGAGTCAGCAAAGAGAAATAGCCTCTTTGGTTAATAAGTAAAGAACAGAAAATATTTTACAAAATGTATTAGAAGGAAGAAAGTCTTTCAAAGAAAACTAGATAGTCAATGCAAAATAGATTTGAAACATCAGCAGATACAATAATAAAGGCTTACTGCAAAATACAATTTGGCTCCTGATGGGATAACTGTAAGTTTGAGAGATATTTTAAATGTCAGAATGTTAAAGAATAATTGAGACTGAAAATAAATAAGAGGATCCTCGCTCAAATGGGGTTAGAATCCTTCCTTAAAAATGAACTAGATACTGTGCTAATCTTCACAGAAACTCTCTTTTCTAGAAACAACTGCTTTATTATACATATGAAGAAACTGAGTCACAAAAAGCTACGGAAATAACCATGCCAATATGCAAGGTCAAATTTCTGTGATCCAGTCTCTTGCCCTTACTCACCTCACTCTGTCTGCCCTTCTGTTCCCTTCATGTTAGAACACTGAAAACAAGAACTTTAAGTATACTGCTTATCTTTTTGTATGTGCGTACTTATGCTTAAATGGATGCATAAGCATTAAATTTTTATACTCTAAGAAACAGTCGGTTCTTTCTGGGCAGCAGCCATTACAGCTAACAGATTTGAGGGCCAGTATAAAAACAGCCTATGACAGTGGATGCAAAATTGTGAAATGTCCTTGGGATTTAGAGGCATTCAGACAACTTAATTTGTTTATGGCCATATTGGGACACAAACCCTATTTACACTCTCCAATTCCCTCATCTGCCTCCTTCTTCCATTCATATCAAGGTGGACTTGGATGAAGCATCACACCACGGGGGTTATAGAATCTGGCTTTCTGGGTTAATCAGGAAAGAGGGGAAAGAGAAAATGTTGACCACATGGAATGAGAAGGGATTTACTCTCCTGAAGAATTCTTCCAGTTGTAGTGTTTCTTATTGCATTTTGAAGACATTCTGATTGCCAAGTAAATATGCATAGTGAGTGGCTGATTGTCTCCTTTTCAAGCTCATTATAAAATAGTAGCCTGGAGGTATGCTTAACATCTTCTCTTGATTGACTTTCTTTTTTCATTACTGTCAGTAATCTGGACTTGACTTCCCAAATACCTATTAGAACTTCAATTCTACATTAGACTTTGATATCTAGAGGACCAATACTAAGAATATTGATACTAGAAATAGTTATATAAAACTGAACCTTGGGAAAGTATTTTGGAACTAGATTGCTCATTTGTTTGAAAACAATCACTTGTGAGGAGGAGGATGTACCAGGAGCTGTGTATATACTGCTTCCTTAACTCATAAAGCACCTTCCTCCACCTGATTTTGTTCAATCCAACTTCTCAGGTAGTGTGGAGGCTTTCCCACTTCACCAAAACATAACGTGCCAATGGAGCTTACTTTGTCCAAATCCAGTGACAAGACACAGTCCACAAATTATGTCAATCAGGAATGGAATAAGGTGACTGGGCAAACACTGTGTAGATATTCATGGTTGGTAGTCTTCATTCATTAATAACTCAGCACTAAAGCATCATTCACTACCTCTCTGGCTCTACAAATAAAAATGTCTATCTTTCCACTCTCCATTTACTTGATATCTATTGGTGGACTGCTTCTAGCCATGTCTATTCCATCATCAGTACCTCTTCTCTTTGCTGAGAATTAAGTGTATAAGCATACTGTTTATTATGAGTATACATATAACCTTATACCCTTTTCCAACTAATGAGACAAATAAAATGGCATATGAATCTTGTTTGCTAAAACATGTCCTGTAATAAATATTGAAATTAAAATTTCTTTACGGTCATTCATCACTGAACCTTAGCAACTGAATTGACACTAATTTTATATTTAGGAGAATTATTATAAGTTCATTCCTCGAAAGACAGCCCAATTTTTAAATTTCTAAAATCTAAGGGCCAACATTAGGGTCAAGAATTCTAATTTGCAAGTAATGAACTGAGTTGTAATCTCAGACTGAATATAATTAACAGAATCTAATGGAATCCATCTTCCAGCCTTACCTTGATATGGAGATTAACTTCTCTACATCCTGAAAACTGCCATCTGTAATACTAGCGAATTAACAAGGGCAAGGAAAGCTAAAACCAGAGCATTAAAAAGACAGTTTTCAGTACTTAAGTGCTTATCAGCATCTTCTTCCATCCATTTCCAAGTCTCCAAAAGACTTGCAGGTCTTGAATGTGGTATCTTCTTTCTTAGATAAAACTGGTCCTTTTTTTTTTCATAATTGTGAGGTACGTCACTGAATCACTTATGTTCAAATTGTAATCCTCAAAGTTCCATTTGCAAACACTAATTCCCAAAATGTCTGTAAGTAATAGGTCAATGTCAGTCAGTGATGGTGCACATTCTTCAGGATTGATACTCTACAAATGCTTAGATAGTATCAACTCTATATTCCATAGAAGTATGGAAAGCCAATACTTATCTAGGGACATCTTAAACCTATACACCATGGGGAAGCCTTTTTAGTATTTTATTTAAAACATCATGTTATTTAAATAAAAGACTTCAAGGAAATACATATCTTCTAATTAAACTAATAAAATTAAGATTAATAATTTTTATGAGACAGTTTTGTTGATAGTAGTGGTAAGGGTTTTGGCTTGCTTGTCCTTACTAGACATTCAGTATCTATTAAAAATCACTTAAGACCAGCATCGGCCATTGATTTCCCAAGTAAAAATAGTTCAGGGTATGATATGCTCATTCACTGTAATGCAACTCTATTTTGCCTGATTCTTTTTCCTCTACCACCATTAAATAGGGGAAATATATATAGAACCCATATATCTTGAGATTTATATATATATATATATATGTGTGTGTGTGTGTGTGTGTGTGTGTGTGTGTGTGTGTGTGCGTGTGTGTGTGTACTGCAAATTTTCAATATGCTTCTTCAGCTTTTTGGTTTTAGACAATGCAGACTCCCCAGAGCTCTCCCCAAATTTCCCATGTTTATTTAACTCTATCTTATATTTCCCATGAAAAGAGAAGCTATTTGAAGCTATTCCTTCTGGTCTGGAGTTACTTCATTGACTTTCCTCCCACTCTGACCATATTGAGGAGGGCCCTCAATAAGTTTTTAGGCTTTAATATAGGGAATAATCTAGGTACCACTCATGATGAGAGAAAAATAGGAGATAATGACAAGCCTATCTGTTCTGCCTCTTTCACACTAGTACACAAAATGGGAAAAGAAAGAGCATCCAGTTATTGGATACCTTCCTACTGCTGACAGTATAGAGCCAGGAGTTAAAAAACAATTTTGGAATTCATTGCAATCAGTGTCTACACTTCTGACTCTTTCTAAGTCTTGGCATATAAATGTGGTAGTGTCAACCTACTGAATGCTGTTTTTATTCATTAAAGAAATCCCAATTAAATGATACCATTACCCAGATATGGATAGGTTCCAAAACCTTAACAGAAAGAAAAACATATAGAAAAAGGAAGAGAGAAAAGAGATCAAATGAATCTCCTTATCTGAGAGGATAACATCTCCTTAGAAAGATGGAGGGAGGATAGAAAGAAAAGAAAGGAAAACAAAATAAAGTTAGTGTAGATCTGGAGATGTTTTCCCAGTTTTTCAAAGAACTAATACCACTATCTGAGACAACAGTTTTCTCTTTGCCAGCATACTACTTCACTGTCTGGGTGCCTGATAGCTTATCAAAGTAGTATACCTCAGGTATCTCCAATGGGCTATCTGAAGGCATGTAACACTACTATTGAAACTTTTATTTGTTTTGATATATTTTCATTGGCACTTTGGATCTTTCCCAGTGTCATTTTCATGTTCCCTGCTGGGAATATTTTTTAGCCTCTCTCAGTTTGCCTTCAGCTTCTCCTTACTTGATCAGCTTTAATAACTAAAAAACGTTGGTAGGAGAGGGGGAGCAATCACACTATAATTACACTTAGAGCAATTTACTTGGACAAGTTTGAGGCTGAAACTGATCCAAAAATTATTTGAACTCATTTCCAGATTTTTTATATTTTCAGGTTGTAAAGACATTTCCCCCCTAGAATTCTGGGAAGTGAGTAAGAAATTTGCTATAACTTTCCTTCAGCTCTTTGCTCACCAAAATGGTCACTGAAAGGCATTTACACATTCTTCCACAGTCCCCAACTTGCTTTGGTTTGGCTCAAGGACAGAGTTTTCTGATGCTGATACTTCTGTATCTTAGTAGGACCTCAGTAAGACACCTGGTCCTTGACCTGATACTAGGGTAGAATTATCTGAAAACATTCCAAGCTTTTGATTATGGTTTCTTCCAATAAAGAAGGAAATAAGTATCTTGATGCTGTGATGCATTCATTAGGCTGACTAGAAGTATTTTCTGACTACTCCATACCAGCCATCAGGATCTCCTTTTTTAAAAAGGATACATCAGGTAGAAAAGCTGACCACTTTTGTTAGACAACAGACTAGTTCCCAAAAAACTCTCTGTCAGTAGGCTTATACACAAAGTAGGTAATTAATTGCATAGAAAGCACTTCCTTTGGTATAGCTTTCCTACGTAATCAGGTCTAATATCATTTTAATGAAGTTTTACACAGCCCAAAGATTGTATTCAGAGCTGGTCAATATTCCTATCACCAAAAATATGAGTATCAAATTGATATTCATATTTTGAAAGGAAGACAAATGGGTATATCACCCATGAAGACGATAGAAAGATATACTAAAAGAGACAATGTTGACAGTTTTTATCTGACACATGTCTATATCTGTGTATTGTGGATGTCCCCCCAAAAAATTATGGGGATGCTGAGTCATAGGAGGTTTCCCAGCTGACTCTCTAGTTAGGACAAGGCTTTCTTTTCATGCCACCAGGGAGTCATACAAATCAGACAACTTCCCCTCTCTAGTCAGAGGACTCATGATGCCTAGTCCTTTAAGTGATGGGATGTCTAAAGGTACTAGTCGTCATGACCAGTACTTTTTCTGCTGTGTGAGTTGCACTTCCAACTTAAGTACTCATTTATTCCATGGAAGCTGACAAGCTTTCATCTGAGTCTCCCAGGCATTTATGTAATGTCTTTTTGCTTCTTAGTTTCTGCTTCTGAATAGTGAGTCACAGCTGCTGCTGTTGACTGGAAAATGAGAGGGGATTTAGTGTGCCACTGAAAAAAGAGAGGGAGATCTACATTTGCACAGATATAATCTCATTATATGACTTTTCATCTCTGCAAGTGGATTTACTTTCTCCATACCTGTTCTAAATAGTGCACAAGAGAATTTACTATCAAATCATTATTCACTTGAGATAATGGAATAACATGAGCTCTGGAACCCTTACAAATTTCACCCATATGTATTACTTTCTATTCTACCACGCACACTGTGGTGCTCAATTCTGTTAATGGGGTTCTCAAGTCATCCTTACCCAGTTGTTATATGAGAATTTCTAATGTCATACTGATTATAAGTTCTTCTAGTAGCCCACTTCCTAGAAATTACTGGTTTTTGTTAGAGCCCTGCTCTAATAACACTAGTTTGCCTCTGAATCCTGAGAAAAATCTTCTCAGATTATCAGTGCTAGTCTACTTTGATTACAGGTACCACCAGTTGATGTGAAAGTCTGATGGTTAATTTTATGTCAACTTGACTGAGCTAAGGGATGCCCAGATAGCCAGTAAAACATTATTTCTGGTTCTGTGAAGGTGTCTCCAGAAGAGATTAGCGTTTGAATTGGTTGACTAAGTAAAGAAAATTACCCTTTCCAGTTTGAATGGGCATCATCCAATCTGTGGAGGGCCAGAATAACACAAAAAGAATGAGAAAGAGTACATCTGCTCCTTGCTTAAGCTGGGATATCCATCTTTTCCTGCCAATAGACACTGACACTCCTGGTTCTTGGGTTTTTAAGTTTGGACTTGAATTATACCACTAGCTTTTCAAAACGCCCAGCTTGCAAAGAGCAGACTGTGGGACTTCTCAGCCTCCATGATCACATGATCCAATCCTTCATAATAAATCATATATATATATATATATGATTATATATGATTCATATACAAGGATAATCATATATATACTCATATATTACTCATATATATAAATCATATAGGTTCTGTTCCCTGTAGAACCTTGACTAATACAGTAGGTAACTGTTCAACAATCAGCACTTGGGGAGGAAGGAATATCATAATTTCTAGTACATACTAATTTCTGTAAATACTCCTATCATGGCTAATTTCAAGATACCAATGTATTATCTATCACTGTCTGCAGAGTTGGAAGTGACATACACTATCACCTGGCATGAGTAAGTAGAACTACCCCAGAACTACCCCAGCACACCTATCTAGATTACCCACAAGTTTTCCTTGTACTTTTTCATCTTGGAGTTTCTCTCCCAATTTTTTTTTTTACCGAAACTATAAATGTGGATGACTTGTAGATTGTGGAATTCATCCCACCCCAAATTATCCACATTGCCATTCCTATACTCACTATATCTCAACCCAAGCCCCCTACCTTAGTGCCAGACCCTGATCCTGGCTATTCCACCAATACAGGATAAAATCACAAAAATTAGAATATATTCAATCTTTAAGTATTTTAGGCCAATTAACTTCAAATTAAGTTGACTACCTATTACCACTTGCTTTATACTAATAGAGTAAAACAAATGACTTCAATTTTTTGGCTATCATTTGTCATTAAATAGTCTAGCAGATGGTTATATTTCTGAGATTCAGTGAATAGTATAATTTGAGGTCTCAGCCCTTCTTGAGTAATTTGCCCTTAACACTCTCTGAGTAGACTGGGTTTCTTTTCTCTGATATTATCTAAATTAAGAGTAAATCAACAAGGATAGAACAGGTGAGCTGGCTAGCTAACAGATTTAGTGAAGTTTTAAATCAACTAATTAAACATATGGAAGCCACCTGTTTTTTAAAAAATGTAGTAGAGAAGTGTTTAAGATGTAGATTGCTTGAGTCAGTATATAGTAGATCTGTTTTAATCCCCACTTATGCCAATATCAGCTGCATGATACTGTACAAGTTAATGAACATCTGTCGGCATAGGCTTCCAGCTGATCATCAGAAGTACCTTTTTTCTCCTAGATTCCTACTTTTCTTACAGTTATCTGCAGCCATCTGACCAGGTCTTTCCAATGGAACATAAACAGAAAAGCAATAGATGCAACTTTGGGGCTAAAGAGCCTAAGAAGCCAATCTTCCTCCTCCATTATTCTTTTTTAATTCAAATTGGATTCAGATGACAACAAAGACCCTAAGAGAGAGTGAAACAATAAACTGAAAAAAGTCTGGATCCTTGACCCACCACAAGGAGATGAGTTTCCTGCTGAGTAAGGCCATCCTTTTTACTTTTACTGAGTGCATTGTCTATAAACTTGCCAGCCTATTTGTTACATCAGTTCACTCTACCCTAATGAATACAGCATCTCTTTAAATGAAAATATAATAATATCATTTGTCTTAATTAAATTCCCTTAGTTGGGAGTAGCAAAATTCCCATTCAAGGTAGTCTAATCTAAATGGAGAAATTTACCATAATGAAGTGGTGGTCCAATGATACAGCTGGGCCTCAATAGGCAATAGAGACAAACATGAAAGCCATCTAAATCCTATGAAAGCACTTTTAAAAATCAATCTGTGTGTGCATGTGTCTCTTACATCTGGCCCAATGATCTCTGGTAACTATTTTTCTCTGTACATCTTCATTATTGTATCTTTCCTTTCCATGTAAATGTGATACCACAATTTTTTAAAAAAATTTTATCCCATGTTCAAGAAAGTAAGTCTCTCTATTGTAATTCCAAAACAAGAGGATAGAATCTATGTGACTCCACTTAAGCCAAGTGTTCACTACTTGCCCACTTTAGGCCAGAACAATGGGATTACAAAATCATTGCCAAAGGTCCACTCGTACATATAAATAAAGAGAGGGCAGTTCTCAAAGACAAGAAGTTTGGGTTAAATAGACTTCTCAAATGGGTCAAGTACACTACCTCATGAATTACTAAAAAACTTAAATGAAATGCTCATAAACTCCTTAGCCAAGTTCCTAACACATAGTAAGAGTTCCACGTTATTTGTTATTCTTATATTATTGAATATTTGACATTAGTTTTCTGTTGCCAAAACAAGTTATCACAAACTTAGCAGCCTAAACAGCATCTATGTATTATCTCACAGTTTCCATGGATAAGAAATCTGGGCACAGTGTGGCTCAGCTGGTTCCTCTGCTCCAGGCCTCATGAGAACCAAATCAAGACATTGGCAAAGCTGTGTTCATTTCTAGAGGCGATTCTTGGAGGTACTTCAAAGCTCATTTAAGTTGTTGGCAGAATTCAGTTTTTTGCACTTGTAAGAAAAAGTTCCCTTTTCCATACTAACTGCTAGTTACGGGTTGTCTTTATATCCTAGAGGTCTCTCTCTGGGCTTTGCAGTTGGCCACCTGTGTCTCAAAACCAGCAATGATGCATTGAATCCTTCTTACTCAGAATTTCTCTGCCTTCCCCTCTGCACTTTATTCCCTGCCTTCTCTTCCAGAACATCTCTGACTCCAGCCAGAGGAAATTATCTGCTTATAGGATTCATGTAATTAAATTGGGCCCACCCAGGTAATCCAGAATAACCTCCTTATTATAAAGTCCATAAACTTAATTACATTGGCACAGTCCCTTCTGACATGAAACATAATATATTCATAGGTTCCAGTAATCAGGGCATGGATATTTTCAGAGGGTCATTCTGCCTACCACAGACAGGTATTAAATATCACTACTCCAGGCTTCTCTAATTTAGAAAACATGACAAACATACATGACCTCTCATTAATTTTTGAATAGTTCTGAAGAAATTTTGAAGTCATGTTATAAACATGGTAATGATTATACATACAATTTGTGTTTGCCTTTACATATAAATTACTTTCTATGCCCATATTTTTAAATTTATCATTATTCTTTGCATTAATATATACTTTTTATAATTTATTCATTTCTTTCACAAATATTTCATGTTCATAATTTCAGGTGCTAGAAATACAACCCTAAACAGTATAGTTCAGGGTTCTGTGCCATGAAAGCACTTACACACTAGTACCAGGCGACAAGCAATAAGCAAGTTAACACATGGAAAATCAAGATAATTTCAGACAATACTATAAATAAATAAATAAATACATACATACATACATACATACATACAGGGTCTTGTGATAGATCCCAAATGGCTGAGTGGACAGAAGTTCTCTTTTCTTTAGATTGGCTGGTCAGAGAGGTCTCTCTAAGGAGGTAGGATTTTCACTTTCCAGGTATAAAGTAAAATAGAAGAATGTTACCATAGGGTTGGGAACAACTTTGCAGTGTCGTGGTGACCAATTTGGGAAAAAAATGACCAATGAAGAGAATGGTACTAGGTGAGTTCAGACAGAGCGTGAGAGGTCAGTTCACTTGTTTGCCTAACACTTTTAAAGTTTAATTCTCTGCAGAGATACTTAAAAATTCCAATCATATTTTAAAACTATCAAGCTTACAAATGATCGGTTCAAACTGAACTTCACAATTTTTCAAATATAAAATTGCAGTTAAAGTAGTTATAATAACTTCTTCGCCCAGTGCTATAAAATCACTGTTCCCCTTAAAGTGTAAAGAGAACACATATTCTTTCATAAAAAGATGCCTATGTCCCATCAGTAATGAGACAATTTCAAATCATTCTTTTTTCTCATTCGCTTTTCTGAGAATCATTAGTTAATCTTTCTTCAAGTCAGTTTGCCCTAAGTTAGTGCTCCTGCTAAACTGAATCTCACTGATATCTGTCCTCTTACTGCTTTTACATTATTCCCTCCCTAATGAGGAAGAAAAAACCCATTTCCTTAACTTTTTCCAAATGTACTACCAATGTCCTCCCCTCAACAATTATATGTAATTATGATAGACTGATTATTTGCAGGAGAGAAACAGGAGTTATACTGCAGCTACTTCAAACTTAAAATTCATTCCTGTTCTAAATGACATTGGCCATTCTCACCTAGGGGGCTAGGGGTGTTCATACTATCCTCTGAGCCTTCAACAGTATTGCAATCTCTCTGACTCCTGTAGTATTCCTCTTCTCTCGAGCACTTTAGCCTCTCTCTCAACATTGTCACGGGAAACTCCAAATCAACTATCCTGATAGCTGCCATGTCACAAGGCCACCTCAAGTTTTTCTTTAAATATTTCTGTCCTTAACAGGAATTCTGCTCTTTAATTATTTTATTTCTCCTTGCTTTATAAGCTGTGAAGACTTTTATGAAAGACATGGCTAACTTATTTTTCCTTTAGGCACTAACTCTCTGCATTGTGCCATCCATGTCTCACATACAAACATACTTTGAAAAAATGTACTCTACAAATGTAAAATGACAATAATTATTATTTATGCTTTCTTGTGCATACTAGAACTCATCTGTGAACTGATCTGTTGGTGATAGAATGAGAGATATTTAAAACCTTAGGAGGAAAAAAAGATTAGTTGAAATGTGTAAAAGTCTTATTCAGCAACCTGGCTTAAAAAGTCTTGTTAAAAAGATAATGCTCAAGCATTTAGTGAACAGAAACCTAGACTTAATTTGTTGGCTTGAAAATGTTTGGAACTTTTCCTCATTCTAACAGAGTCTTAAAATATGATTGGTAAGCAATCCTTGACTTTTTTGGACACTTGAATCATATGTCTCATGTTCAGACTCCCACCTTTTAACACTATATATTCTAATCCCTTAAATGTCTTGGGGAAAAAATAAAAAACAGAAGTGTCACTCTCATAAATTAGACAATAAACATCCCAAGTTGTTAAATGATGATTCTGTCTGTCAATCAACATGTGAATATAAGCACTGCCACCATTTTTCAGAGAAATGTATGTGAATTTAAATAATTTATGGAATTTCAACATTATTTTTACAAGAGTCAGTATAGGATTAAGGTTCAGATCTGGCTGGGTATTCATTCCAGCTCTGTAATTTACTAGCAAATTATTTCACTTCTTTGTGCTTCAGCCTCCTCATCTGTCAAATGGTCAATAACTCATACATTTATTTAAGAATTAATGAATTAATACAGGTCAAGTTCTTAGATCAATGCCTGACACATAATAAATATTTAAAAGGGAGTAACTATGAACATAAAACTATATTATTAAGATATAAAATTATATTAAACCACAGAAATGGAGAAATAAAAGTACTACCACTATTGAGAAAACATTGAAATCAGTGGATTATCCAAAACTTTGCCCTCAATCAATTGCCAATTGGACTAATATCAATTGAATGGTCAGTTGTGAAGAAAAAAAATGCACAAAATGCTGGGGAAAGTTTATTGTATCTAAATTATTTTATAACACCATTAGCTCTCGGAAGACATAATCAAACCACCATTCGACTCATACAGATTTCTAATAATATTAAATAAAAATAATTTGTAATTTGTTTTCTTAATTTACTTAGTTTTATTATGTTTATTTCATCATGAAGAATTTTTGTTTTGTCTTTAATTATATTTTATTGATTATGCTACTACAGTTGTCCTAATTTTCCCCCCTTTACTCCCTCTACCCAGCATCCCCTACTCCCTCAGGCAATCTCCCCATCATTGTTCATGCCCATGGGCCATGTGTATACATTCTTTGGCTACTCCATTTCCTATACTGTACCTTACATCCCCATGGGTGTTCTGTAAATATATTTTTGTATTTCTTAATCCCTTCACCTCTTCACCATTTCCCTACACCACCCTCCAATCTGGCAACCATCAAAATGTTCTCTGTATCCATGATTCTGTCTCTGTTCTCATTTGCTTAGTTTGTTTTATAGATTCAATTGTTGATAGATATGTATTTATTGCCATTTTATTGTTCATAGTTTTGACCTCTTTCTTAAATAAGACCCTTCAACATTTCATATAATAATGGTTTGGTGATGATGAACTATTCTTGTCTGGGAAGCTCTTTATCTGTCCTTCCATTCTAAATGATAGCTTTGCTGGGTAGAGTAATCTTGGCTGTAGGTCCCTGCTTTTCATTACTTTGAATTTTTCTTGTCAATCTCTTCTAGCCTGCAAAGTATCTTTTGAGAAGTCAGTTGACAGTCTTTTTTTTTTCAAATAAATATACTTTATTGTGTATTGTGAAAACAATCAGAAGTTCAATTCAATAACTCATTAATGGACAAATCTATGTAAAATAATTATTACCCTAAATTTATAATCATAAATAGCAAAAATAGGAATAAAAAAGATGTATATTAAACATGTTTTATAAAAAATAAAAATTTAATCTCAAAGGAGGAAGTGAATATTTCAGTAACCAAAAACAATCATGTAATTTAAGTATCATTACACTATAGCTAATTTAATATTTTTAAAATCAGTACTTTTTCATGGTGGATTTTATTTCATTTTTTTGTTGTTTTATTTTTATTTTTTAAGTATATTTTATTGATTATATTGTTACAATAGTTCCAAATTTTTCCCCTTTGCTCCCCCGCTCAACAACCCCCTCCCCCAACAATCCACCCCCAAGTCCATGCCCATGGGTCGTACATACAAGCTGTTCTGCCTCACCCTTTCATATATCCTTCTTTAAAAAAAAAAACAATTATTTTAACAAAAAAAAAAATAACAATCCCTCCCTCTCAGACTTATGACCCTTTATAATCTTGTAAAGGACAATGTGCGAAGGTCTCAAGCTCCTCTAGCTGCTTCAAGCTGGACATGGTCATTGTCCTACCCACCCTTGGGTCCAGAAATCCCAAATAGGAGTGGGGGTGTGGAGGGGAGGGTGGCCTTCCCACATGGGGAAGGATCATGCAGACTCCAGGTCGGTTGGCTGTCCCCGGACAATGGAATGCTTGATTTAACAGGCTGGCATCCTTGTTGTATTCTGGGGCAACAGATTTGGCAACAGGGTTAAAAGACATCATTCAATCCATAACCACTAGATGACAAAAGACAGGTATTCATTTTTCAATGTCACACATTAGAGAAAAGAAGGGCTTCTTTGGAGGAAGGTGTGCCAGGTACATCTCACCTGTCCAAAACCCTTTTGCCCATTATACTTAGTTTGGGCTGAGGGAAATATTTTAGGTTTCCCCCCTCTCAGACCTCTGGGCTCTTTCTGTCCAAGCTATTAGGAAGAAAAGAGAAACCTGTTTTAAAGTGAAGCCCACAGACCACCTCATACTTCACCAACCCAGCCACTTAGTTCAGCCAAACCATTGAGTCTCAGGAGGCAGCGATGCAGACAGGATTAAGTGAGGCCTATACGTACAGACAATCATTTAGGTAATGAGATCATAGGCTTATGCCCTTTGAAAACAGAAAACACATGTTAATTTATGTAACATAAACCGCATACAAGTCTCTAAATCTGTAGGACTGTCTTATCGGAAAGACATCAAGTTGCAAGGCATTTGACATTCTTCTTGCCTGTAAATTAAACATCTTTGATAATACCACAGACATAGTTTAATTTTCAAATGAAAACAAATTTTAAATGAAAAGAAACTTTAAAGACGGCTACCTGCACTACTTTATAGTCTACCACTGAGCATTGTGATTTTCCTTGAATCACGATTTTTCTCCCTAAGATTACCCTCCTGGTCATTAAAGGGACTGCATTAAGTCCATTTTTAATTTATCCTGTTCATTTGCATAAACACAAGAAGAGCAGAAAATGATCACTTATAATCTTTAGTTCTGCTTTGCTGGAACTTATGCAAGGAACATTTGGGGTGACCTTCAGTCTCCCCTTCAGGGCACAGAAGCAGAACCACATACCTGGCATTCAGCCTTGCCTATACCTGTCTTTTCCAATTCCTTCTGGTTTTTCATTGTGCCTTAAGGTCCCTTCTAGCCATCTTTCAGGAAAACAACCTTCATTCCTTCCCTGGAGAGATTGCCATGGACCGCACATCCAACCAAGGTACCAGGTCTTTTATCTCATGAGCTTTTATTACCTTAGAAAGTCAGTCTCAGTTCCTCAGGGCTTTTTGGTAACAACCAGAGCCCAAGCATGTCTCCTATAGGCATGACATTCCAATCAAAGTCTTAGTCAAAAAAATCTCTATTAACAACTGGTCTGATTACTTTTATGCAAAGAAACTTATGTCATTACTTACTTATTTAGAATACCAAACTCTGGAGGCAAAAGATAGGGAGAAAAATATAGTGTGAAGGAAAATCCTTGTCCTTCTAATATTCACTGAACTTGTATTTCCATTTTTTATATTTTCATTTTTTCCCCCACTAAAAATTTTTTTGTTTGTTTTTCCATTACAGTTGTCCCACTTTTTTCCCCCTCTTGCTTCCCTGCACCTTGCCCCCACTTCTCCCACATTCAGTCCCCACCCAGTTGTCCATGTCCGTGGGTCATTTATACATGTTCTTTAACTAGACCCTTCTCTTTCTTACCCCCTTCTCTCCCTCCCATCTCCCCCCTTGTTACTGTTAGTTTATTCCTTATTTACATACCTCTGGTTCAAGTTTGCTCATTTGTTTGTGTTGTTCATTAGTTTCCCATAATAGGTGATAGCATAAGGTATTTTTCTTTCCTTGCCTGGTTTATTTCACTAAGCATAATTCTCTCTAGTTCCATCTATGTTGTTGCAAATGGTAGAAGTTCCTTCTTTCTTTCAGTACTTATTCATTGTCATTTTCTCCCTTTGTACTTGTGTTCTTCTCTGTCTCTTTCTGTTTCTTCATCTTCTTAAAGCAGACCCTTTAGCATCTCTTGCAATGCTGGTTTGGTGGAGATGTATGCTTTTAGCCTTCTTTTGTTGTGGAAACTCCTTATTTCACCTTCCATTTTGAATGAGAGTCTCGCTGGGTAGAGTATTCTTGGTTGTAGGTCTTTGTTTTTCATTGCTTGGGATATTTTTTGCCATTCCCTTCTGGCTTGTAGTGTTTCTGCTGAGAAATCTGATGATAGCCTTATTGGAGCTCCCTTGTATGTTATTAGTTGTTTCTCTCTTGCTGCTTTTAGAATTCTCACTTTGTCTCTCAATGTTGCCATTTTAATTATGATGTGTCTTGAAGTGGGCCTGTTGGGGTTCATCTTCATTGGGACCCTTTGTGCTTCCTGGACTTATGTGACTCTTTCTCTCCTCATGTTAGGGAAGTTTTCTGTCATTAGTTTTTCAAAGAGGTTTTCTATTCCTTGCTCTTCTTCTTCTCCTTCTGGAATTCCTATGATACTGATATTATTACATTTCATGTTGTCTTGCAGCTGTCTTAGAGCCTCTTCAGTCTCGTTCAGTCTTTTTTCATTTTGTTGCACTGTCTGGGAGTTTTTGTCTACATTGTCCTCCAGCTCGCTGATCCGATCATCTGCTTCCTCTAGCCTGCTTTTAATTCCTTCTATTGTGTTCTTCAATTCAGAGATTGTATTCTTCATTTCCTCCTGGCTCTTATTGATAGCTTCTATGTCCTTTTTCATGCTGGTGTAATTCTCAGTAAGTTCCTTGTAGTTTTCTGGAGCTCTTTGTAGTTTCCGCTGAGCTCATTGAGCTTCTCCACAATCCATACTTTCAATTCCATATCTGATTGTTTGCGCCCCTCTATTTCATTTAGCACTCTTTCTGGGGACTCTACCTTTCCTTTCGATGAGGGGTTGTTTCTCTGTCTCCCCATTTTTGTGACTCCTATTGTTTGTTGGTGCTTCTTAGAATGATCTGCACTTCCTGGATCTGCCCCTGGTGGTGTCAGATCCTGTACCAGTCTGGGCCTAGGCAGCCTGTTGGAGACTTCCAGGGATCTGCTGCCTTTGTCTGTCTTCTTTAGTTGTTAATCTATTCAATCTGTGATTAGCTGTCAGGCTTAAGGACCGTGGGTGTGGCAGCTTAATTTCTGTAGGCAGGGCCTTTGCTTCCCCTCAGGCTGACACCACTTGGATGGGGGGGAATGGTCTGCCTGCAGTACTGGGGATGCGTCAGCACTGGGACCCGGTTGGCTACTTCCCCAGTTCTCCCCTCAAAGCCACCACATCAAACTCTCCCCAAGCATCTCTAGTCCTCTCTGCTTTCCCTCTGCTTGAGCCCAGGGTAAATGGGGGCCAAAATATTTTTGTATGTGATCCGCTTAAGAGCTCTTTTTCTCCAGCTGTTTCTCTCTGGCTAGCAAGAAACCCTGCGGCTTTTCGCTTTTCCCAGCTGGACACTATTTTACTTTCCACTCTGTTGCTGTAGGCTGGGGAGCCCAGCTGGGGGTTTAGACCCTGTCCTTCTCAGGGGGAACCCGCGGCTGCTGAGCTCTTTCTCAGTCCCTTCAGCTGCTTCCACTTATTCTTCCTCCATCTTGTTTCCTTCCATTTGACAGTCTTATGGGAACACCCCTGTAGGCAACTAACTTCTTTTACCTTGCTTTTAAGATTCTCTCTTTATCTTTACCTTTCTCATTTTAATTACACTGTCTCTTGAAGTGGGCCTCTGCATTCTTCTTGTTTGGTTCTCTCTGTGAAGAATTTTTGAATGCTCAAAATACATTAGCAAGATATTCACATAATTCACAATTATTAGGCCATATAGAGTTTTTTCTCCTTCAGAAATTGCCAGTGCCAGCACAATTTTTATAAATTTCCTTTACTTACAAATGACCTTGCCTGCCTTTTAAGAAATTCTGATGGTTGATTTCTTTGAGACATGATTTTACTTTATAAATGTAAGTGGTCTTTTCTCAGATTGTCCATGATTGTCAGTGAAGATTTAAAGAGATCAACATTTTTTAAAGATTAAAGCCATAAAATGAGATTAAAGCCCATGTCATCAGAGCTACAAGGTTAAGAGTAAAGACAACATACACAGGTCATACTCCGCCTCCCTCCTACCCACCTGTGTGTGGCAAAGCACGAGATAGAAGTGAGAAACAGGACTGTTAGAAAAGGGAGAGGACTTAGATCACCTCCACTCCTTTTTTAGAAGTGAGAGGCCCTCTGCTCAATGTGAAAATGTGACTAGTTAAAATATATAAGTGAATATCAGGCTTTATACACCTGGAGATCACTTTACAAAATAAAGAGATTTACTATTTTCTCTTTCCACCATAAACAAGGAAATCTTTTATGAGTTATATATACTGGGAAAGGAGCTGTTGATGCAGTTATGTTTTCTTCTCTGTTCTTACTCCCTCCTTCTCTTCCTTCTTTCCTCTTCACTTCTTCATATACATCATATACAATTTTAATAAACATATTCCATTAAAAGCCACATTACTTTTAAATGTTATGTTACCCTTTCCTCCATTTTTTGGTTGATGCTTGTTTTATCACCATCTGAAATTACCTTGATCTTTTATTTGTTAAGTTGTTTATATTTTCTTCTCTCCTTTTTCTTGGCATTTGTCCTCTCTCCAAAGAGTTTATTAGTATAAAACAAATGATGAAAACAAAAAATAAACATGGGTGAGTATATGTGCATATGGATATCTTAGTTAGCTAAACTCAGCAGCGAACCTACTTAGTCATTTTATTGGTTGATTTCGAATGACTTTTCCATTACCTTTTACTTTAGTTTAATTACTGAAGTGTTCTACAACTTCTTGGTCAACTTTGGCATTTTTTATTTGGCTGGGAAATTGCCCATTCCCTTTGGTTTACAAAACATATTTGCCTATAGTACACTTTTCAAATTCTTTTCATTTTTTCTATATTGGGAATTATGTTTCCCTTCTTATTCTTAAAGGTTCTCAACTCTTTCAGATTTGATTAATCAAATGAACAAATATTGTTTGGGTTGAGTCTTTTAAAAGAACCAATACATTATTTAATATCTACACTATTATTTGTAGGATTTTTTTTTCTACTCATTTTGGCTTCTATCCAACTTAGTTAAAAATCATCACTGTTTTAGAAATATATAATTTCTACAACAAATTTTATTTTATTAAGGTAGCCATTTACAAATCTATTAAGTAAGCATTAGCAGGATATAAAATGGTATGATTGCATTTTATCAAAATATCGGCAGCCGTCCATCTCGAGAGACGATGGTGTAGCTTCTTAAGAGTCTATCTGCACCGCCGAGAATGGCCGTGCAGTCCGACTCGGGAGTGACACGGTATCTGTCTCCTCCCGTGTTGAATCGACATCTTGCGATGACGCTGGAGTGTCCTCTCCAGTGAAGCTGAAGCTACAGAGCCTGGGCAGGGTGATATGGAGGGTCTGCTGTTGCCCATGCAGCAGACCCCCCCTCTCTTCGCAGCTGAAGGGTCCAAGGGAAAGACGGAGTCAATACAGCTTGGCTTCAGGTGCGCCGCAGGAGTTACCAGTGTTGACTACGTCAAACCGCCTTAGGGACTCCGGCTCCGAATATACATTTATGCAAATTATTAAGCAATAAATCTCTGAGGATTAACATCTGTGTCTTCAAATTTTGTGGTTTTTAATATTATATAATTATATTTTAATGTCAGTCATTTTAGATTAAAGGAAACATGAGCAAAAAGCTATTAAATCCATATATTTCAGAAGCTTTCTAATATTCAAGATAATTTACTATGCTCAACATTTATTACTTTTCAAGATCAGCAATGCTTTAGATGGTTCTTAAATATTCATTTTGAAGTATTTGTTTTTTCCTACTTAAGGATATTGCATTAAATGGCATATTTTTAAAAATTTCAGTTTTTTTAAAGATAAAATTAGGGTATCTGTTGTAATTCATAACATTAGGTCTTAAATATATATATATATCTTATACATTATATGTAATATCTGTTATCAATCATTTAGTTTTTTATGATAATTCTAAAAGCCAGATAAATGACAAGACAGTTTTATATTCTCATTATATGAAATCACATTGATGCAAGAATGAATAAATAAATTCAGGAAATACTACTGAACCATTAAAATAGTGCAGCAATTCAAAAAATAGACTAAAATTAAGTATGAAATGAAGAAATTAAATATATTCAAGACTTACTACTTATCTACAAACTCTGAGAATCACAGTAAACTTTCATATGAGAGAGAAACAGGAGAAGAAAATAAGCACTAACTCTTAAAATAAGGTTTAACATGCACAGTTTTCAAAATAATAAAACCTGCATTATCTTCAAAAAATAAAATAACAAACCCTTATTAGGTATAAACTTGAAATACTGTTATTCTTGACTGTATTTGGATTTATCATAAAAGAAATTACTTTGTGAACAGCTCTTAGCTTTAATTCAGAAACCTTTCACAAAAACAGTAAGATGATCTGCCTAGAGTTCTCCACATTGGTCAATACAAGACCAAAGATATCACCTCTTGTAAAAAGTCTCGAATGCCAGCAACTTATAAGAGCACTTGCAGAAGGAGTGTATTTAAGAAATACCAGGAGTCAATGAGACTAATTTATCATTTAGAGAAAGAAAACAAATTCATGACCCTTTTTCTAACAAGAATAAACATGAGCCAATACTGACAAATTGTCTTAATACTTTCTTCTAAAAAAAAAAATCTAATCTGCCTTTATTATCAATATGTGATTAGAAACATCTATAGTATCTCCTCATAAGTGGGTTCTGATGTCAGCTATTGGTTCTGTTGTCTGTTTAAAATACAAAGGAAGGAAGGAAGAAAGAAGGAAGGAAGGAAGGAAGGAAGGAAGGAAGGAAGGAAGGAAGGAAGGAAGGAAGGAAGGAAGAAGGAAGGAAGGAAGGAAGGAAGGAAGAAAGGAAGGAAGGAAGGAAGGAAGGAAGGAAGGAAGGGAGGGAGGGAGGGAGGGAGGGAAAGACTGAGGGAGGGAAAGATGAAAGGGGAACAGGGAGAGCATTAAAAAACCACAGGTTACTTTGAACTTTGAATTGTGCCTTAATCATCTGTAGCAAAGACCAAGTCATCAGGATTTTAAAGTTTTAGAAAAAAGATGGTGTGAATCTTGAATTGAGGAAAATCATTCTGCTAAGTATGTTATAAAGAATTTATAGCATTCTAATCTCAGAAGATTGAACAAGAAAAAAACCTTAGTTTTGGTAATTTTTTGGAGGGCAAATTTTGAACAAGAAATCTGAAGTTTGGGGTTTTTGGGGTTTTTGTTTTTGTTTTTGTTTTTTTACTGCAGCACCTATTGAAATAACAGGACTTCACATCAGAATCATTTATTCTCAGAAATTATATCTTTAATTTTTAATGTACAATAATTTATTGAAAATGAAGAAAAATAAGTTATTTCCGATATTTATTGTGAGAACATTATCTGAAATACTAGTTTCTCGTGAATATTTTTGAGACTGCTATAAGAAAAAAGTTCAAAACTGAAAATGTTTTAAAGTCACATGTGCCATGTATTGAAAACTAGTCAAGCCCTGGCTGGTGTGGCTCAGTGGATTAAGTGCTGGCCTGCGTACCCAGGGGTCATCAGTTCAATTCCCAGTCAGGGCACATGCCTGGGTTGTGAACCAGGTCTCCAGTTTGGGGCGCACGAGAGGCAACCACACAGTGATGTTGCTCTCCTTCTCTTTCTCCCTCCTTTTCCCTCTCTCTAAAAATAAATAAATAAGATATTTTAAAAGAAAACTAGCCAATTTGCATTGTTTCAAAAGAATGTCCCTTATAGATTCCCTTTATTTTAAAGACTTGAAAGCTCTTAGCATAATAACTGATGCTTCACAAACAGTTGATTTTGTATCACAAATGACACCATTTCTCCTATTAATAAAGAACTGAGCCTGTACCATCCATTGCTGTTCCAATATTTTATGATTTGTTATATCACAATGTATTGTATTATCCAAATATATTCATAATTTTGTTCATGTTTTGCAATTTTATAAGTTATACATAATGTTCAGTTTTGTTTGGAATTATTTTATACATTTACATATTAACATTTAAGATCCCAATATCAAATTCTTCAAGTCTCCATGATGTTATCCCATAATCCAAAAAAAATTTGAGAGCTGGCACTGTGGTTAAATGTTTCATTGCCAATTATGAAGTTCTAACTAAACAACTTTTCTTTTTTTAAGCCAAGACTTCATTATAATTAAAGATGTTATAGAAATCCAACTCAGAGCACTTAGCAGTAATACAGAAAAGCAAAATAAGAAAAAAAAAACATAAATGAGCAATTTGCATGTTTTTCTTCTCTATTTCATTGCCATGGCAGTGGGAAAATAGACAGTTTATGGATTATGGTGGTCTCATCATTTCTAGTAAATCAACTGACTGACCAAAGTCTCCAGAAAGTTTCATGGTTCATGAAGTTTTAAATTACAAATTACAAATTCTCACATCATCCATCTTCCAATTTATAGCAGCTGGAGTAAAATTCTAGTTCTAAACAATTAGCTCAGAAACTGCTGGCCCCTTTTTGCTTGATTCCATCAGTATCGTTCTTGAATGTGAATCCTAAGTTTCTAAGCCAACTCCTTGGCCACTTCTCAAAAGCAGTCCAAATATTTACTCTCTTGGACTCATTAAATGACAGATATTTTGATAGCATTAACTTACATTGATCACAAATGTTTCATAGTTTTTGTGTTTTTGTTAATTTTATTTTGAAAGAGAAACATTATAGTGAATTACAGGAGAAAGAAATGAAATATATCAGATAATAATCAACTGGCTATTAAACAAATTGAAGCATATGAACTCAAGGACATGCCCTAATTTCCTTCCTGTTGGTTTTTAATTTATGGCCTAAAAGGGTCAATATAAAATACTTGGTGCTAATGTATCAATAAGGTATGTGGATTAATGTGTTCTCAGTTTATGTGATGTCTTTAAGATGTTTAACCCGAATAACCAATCCCTAATTCCTGAAATACCCTTTTCTCTTGTTTTCTGTGATGTATTTTCTTCAAAAACATTTTTTTTCTTAATGCTATTCCTTCTCTAACATCTCGCATTGCTGTTTCTCTGTTTGATATTGAGCCCTTTATCTGAATATTGTACTTGTTCCCATAGTTTTAATTATTACTTTTATGCTGACAACTCCAAAACTGTATCTCCTAGGCAAGCTTCTTGGATTCCAGGAATTAATATCCAATTTCCTGTATTGTATATTTTAACTGCATGTTTCACATGACTTTCAGATAAGTTCAAACTGAACTCATTTCTGCCTTGAACGGATTGTTCTATCCCTGTCTTTTTAAGTATACGGGGCACCATCACATACTCAAAATGCTGAAAAGAATACCATATAGGTGATAATACTAGAAAACAGAGTAATCCTAAATTCCTTCCTCTTCCTTGCCATCCAAATTCAATTTGTCAGCATACCCATGATTTCTGCCTCAAAAAATATATCTTGAATGTGCCTACTTTTCTTCATCTCAACTCCCATCATCTTCTTGGAAACTCTTTCCAAGGCTACTAAAATAGCCCCCCTCCTCCATTGTCTCTGCTTTTCCTATGGTCTTCCTTCATTCTATTGTTACACAGAAACCAGTTAAACATGAACCAGATCAGGCCAGGCCTCTCTGTAAAATCATTTAACATTTCCCCATTGCACTTCAAGGCAAATCTCCCAATGTTGGCCTATAGGTCCTTGCAAAATATGACTCTTGGTTATGTCTCAATTGTTATATATTCTCTTACTCTTAGCATGATTTCCACTCCCTTAACATGCCAGGATTCTTCCCAATTTAGGGTCACAGTAGATGTTTTTCATGCTACCTGAAATGTTATTGTCCTCTAAGTTCTGAACACAGTTGGCTCTGTCACATCCTTTAAATCTCAATTTAAATGTCACCTTATCAATAAGACCTTCCCCTGACTCTTAGTTACCCTGCCTATGTTGTTATTCTCTACCAATGCTCTCTGGTCATATAAGCTCTATCATTGAGAGTACAGGCTCTCCTCAAGCTCATAGCCCAGCTTTACCTCTTCCTACTGTACATCAGGGGGCAGTTCATTTGACCTTTTTGTGCCCGTTTCTTCATTTGTAAAGCACAAATATTGATAATACCTACTCGATAGATTATTGAGAATGGTTAATAAATACATAGATTGTGTTCTGGCACTCTTCTGTCAATGCTCAATAAATGTTAATAATGTTCTTCATATTGCTTCACCACTTACAATTACTCATTTGTTAGTTTGTTTGGTTTTGTTTTGATTTATGGTCAGTGTCTCCTAGAGGACTAAGAACTCTAGTAAGCAGAGTATATTTATATGGACTTTATTTTTTATATCATTGTAGACTTGGTGACAAATCCAACATTCAACATACACATGTGCAATTAGTTATTGAATCAAAAAACTATTTTTGAAAGGATTTTAACCAAATTCATGGCTTTAACCAAACGTTTTAATCATTTACTAATAATTAATATTGTTATATATATAATTACAAGTTATTATATACTATACTCTTGTTTTTTATTCTAAATTAAATCTTACTAAACATAAAATGTTTTAGCCATGAGTCACCAGATTTATTTGTATATCATTTTCTTTTTAGTTTTTACTTTTGTCTTCTAAAGACCCTCATCTTATTTAATAGGAAGCTTCTGAGTTTTCCAAAGCAGCAGGGGCTTTCATTGCAGGCTTTCAGACTACTTCTGATCTTTCAGAGACACCAATGTAAAAGTTTAAAGGCCTGTGAAACTTATCAGACAAAAGTTCTATGTTATTGTTGTTTCTGCTGAAATTGCAACACTTTCTCTTGACCTCTGCATACTTGAGCTCTGCAAAACAATGTTTTAGGCTTTAGATCACAGGGAATTTTACTCTTTGTTTTCTTCTATATTTACTTTGAAGTTTGTCTTTGACCATCTCCTTTCCGGAGATAGGTCCCATGGTTCCCAGTCTTCAAAAGAACTGAACCCTTAGCTTTATGTCCATGCATGACTTAGCTTCTTCCTCTGGGCTGCCTGAAAACCTAGGTTACACTCACCCCTTGTCATGCTCTGAAGAACCCACACATGAGTCTCTAAGGTGACTCATCACATCTGCTCAGACTGTAACACTGTATCTCTCCATTCTGAACTTTAGTTCTCCTTATTTGATAAAGTAATATATAAGAGGAGTTAAATGTTATGTTAAAAAAAAAATGACCCTGGAAATAACTTGCTTCTTCTCTATGGTCCCTCTTTGCCTTATCTGTTTACCAAGCAATTAAGTCACATTGAGTATGAGTAAAATTATGTTAAGTTAAATAAAATTGAGACACATTTAAGTTTATTTTAGCACTTTTTAAAAGATTATTTATTTATTTAACCCTCACCTGAGAATATTTTTTATTGCTTTAAGAGAGAAAAGAGGGGAGAGAAGAAGGGAGAGATAGAGATCAATTTGTTGTCTCCCATTCATGCCCTGACAGGGGATCATAGGCACCCAGACCTGAGAAATAACCTGCAACCTAAGTATGTGCCCTGATCAGGAATGGAACCTCAACCCTTCTGTTACTGAGTCACACTCCAACTAACTGAAACACACCGGCAAGGGCTATTTTTAGCACTTTCATTATGTTGTTTGCTTTGGCACAACTGGAAAATCATATATGAACGGAGGTCACCATAAAGAAAACACATGATAAATACAGAAAATAAAACATGCTCACCTACAGTCATTATTTAAGAAATACCCATTGAAACGGCAATGAGATTTCATTTTTCACACATTTAATTGGAAAATATTATTAAGTTTGATGAACCCCAGAATGGACATAAGTTTGCATTACTGGCTGAAGTATAAATTGAGGTACTCATTGTGGAGGAAAATTACAGAATACCCAGGAAGAGTCAGAATGCATGTATACTTTGACCCAGCATTTGTACTTCTTAATTTACCTATCAAATAGCAAATACAAGTTTATAAAGATGTATCCACAAGGAAAGAGCAAGAATTTTTTCTCCTGTTCCATCTGCCATCTTCCACTCTTAATTCATGTTTTCAGCAGGGAAGATACCCCATGCTCCAAGAGTAGCATGTGACCAAACTTGACCAATCATAATATCACCTCCTATGATACTAGAATGCCTCAAGAGAAAGGCTTATGAAACAGTCACACCCAAAGAGAGTAATTCCTATCACTTCTGTTTTAGTAAACAAAAGAGAGGGACTCTCTTTTCTGGTTTCCTGGGACAAGACTTTAAGTCTGGAGCTACTGGTATCCATTCTATCTTGAAGGGGAAAACAGCCTAATGAGAGAATCAGCCCAGATGAGAGGCAGGCAGGAATATGGAAAAAACAGTTACATTAACTGAGGCTGTGGAGCCAATTACACTCCAAGTCAATTAGTTGTACTCATAATTTTTTGAGCTATATGGTAAATAAATTTCCTTTTATGTTTAATCCAATTTTAATTGGTTTTTACAACATTTTTAAACCAAAACAAATATAGCTAATAAAAGATATTTTAGCACACAAATGATAAAAATCATCTCTGTAGAGAATTTTGTTTAATAATTATGACACATACTTTAAAGGAATACTGAATAGCTATTAAAGAGAATATGATACAGCAATCGCTATTTCTACAAACAGATGTCCAGGATATAAGAAAATTCTAGAAACAAATGTATATCATAGTGCTATTTTTTTTTTGTTTTAAATCAATGTGTACATATGTTTGTATAGATTGCATATGTATATAAAATTGTTAAAATACTGAATAGTAGTTACTTTCAGATTTCTCATTAATGGCATACTTATTATTTTATACTCACCTGTACTGTTTGAATATTTTACCATGAACATGTACTTAAATTTATAATAAAGTTTAACTTTTAAAAAAAGACATTGAAGCAGCAAAACAAGGAAGTACTGTTTTTTTCATTCTAGCTTCATTCAAGGTGAAATTAATCTGCTATAGAAAAGGGAATAAGATCTAATATCACTTACTATTTCTTTCTCGGCTTAAAAATTAATGGTAAATATATCATGCAATTGCCCCTACAATGTGAATTGAATAGAAAAGGAGGAAAGATGTCAATGCATCAAGCCAAAGTATTTTTATTAACATAGGCAATATAACTGATGTTGCATGGTGGAGCAACCTCAAGGTGGTCCCCATGATTTCATCCCTGGTATTCATTACCTTGAGCATGCCTTGCTTCTCTCCAAAGGAATATGGCAAATGTGATGGCATATCACTTCCATGATTATGTTACATTATATGGGAAAGTTGATGAAATGTCACCTCTGTGACTACATTGTAAAAGATTCAGTGTTGCTAGTCAATTAGCTCTAGAGTCTCAGGCACTACCTCTCACTCTGTCATTGGTTTTGAAGAAGCAAGCTAATTTGGGTCCTACAGTCACAAGAAAATATGTTTTGCCAACAATGTGAGGAAGCTTGGAAGATTCTTAGAATTAGCTAAGCTATGCCTGGGTTCCTGACACATAAAAACAATGAGATAATAAATGTCTGTTGTTTTAAGCTGCCATTTTTGTGGCAACAGCATAAAGAACTAATGTGGATGAAATAGGCTTTAATTCTAAGTGTATGCAAAAATGTGTGACTCTCCTCTGTTTAGATAAAACAATGTTTATCACATATATGTTTAAAAACATATCAATGTAAGAAAGCTAAATATTTTTAAATTATAGCATATTAACTAAAAGGCGACATAAAATAGCAGAGAAAAAATAAGACACCAAGGGCAAATTATGTTTTCCTCCAACCTTGCTTTGTTAATCTCTGGCATAAAATAAAATGCAAGTCACTATTTTCTCTTCAGTAATTTGAAGCCTAAAACAAAGTATTGGTGTTTTCTGCAAAACAATAATAATTATTATTAACAATAATAATTAAAAAATACAAAACATACACTAAAAAACAATATGAATACCAGGGAGGATAAAACAAATGTTTATCTTACCAAAGGAAGATATAAGAATAGTTTCATTTATATCAAAGTCATTTAATATAATTTCAACCATCAGTTTATAAGTAATACAAATTTAATGGAATATTCTATCCTGAGATGAATAGATGAGGCTTTCTGTAATTTCAAAGGAGCTGTACTTATATACCTGTGCTCAAATTTTCTCTGCAAAAAGCAACAGGAACACAAATGTGTCTATATGTATAAAAACATTTACACATACTTAAGCACTAATATTAAAATATAAAATGAGATCTCTTCCAATTTTGAATGTATTTTAACCAAGTAAACCCACACAAAAAGTCTCCCATAAAGACATATTTTTTATGATAAATATTTTTTAGTAGAGTTCACATAAATATAGCCTCTCAGACTTTATTGCAACTGTGGCAAAAAAATGTTGATTGGGAATTTATTTTTCTTAGAGCTTGTATATGTTTTCTTTTTCTTGGATTGTCTACCCTGGTAGTTGAGGGATTTGAACAATTCTTTCCACAATGGTAACAGAGTCAGAGGTCAAAAGTTTCCAAGCTTGGATTAAACTTAAACAGCAAAAAGAAAATCAAAATGTATGCAAAATTATACAGAAAGGTTATTGATCTTGTAAAAGCCAAACATACCAGAAAATTTCCTTAAGAAAATAAAACTTGACTTGTCTAAAAAAAATACCAAGAAATATGCAATAATCACATCAGCTGCCTTAAAAACCTTAAAACACAAGCTATATCTATAAAATAAATAGTATGAGTCCAAGGAAAAAATTTAATACTTGCTGTGAAAGATAATAATGGAGGAACAGATAGTGGCCACTGTAATTTAGGGGACAGAAACCCACCAACTGGAAAAGCTAACAACTAATTTTTTTTTAAATATCAAACTGATGGTGTGTATAAAAGTTTCCAGAATTAAATGAAGAACTGGAGTAATTATCTGACAATTAAAACTCAAAAAATATAAGTCTTTCTGCTCCATTATTGAGGCAATTCAGGGAAAAATTTACTTGGAATTTTCATTTTATGTGACTGCATAGCCATATTTCATAAATTAGTATTTCTTTTAAAAAAAGGCTGAGTAAAGACTTCACTAAGGGTTGAGAATAAAGAGAACTGCAACATAAGTACAGAAATACTGTAAAGAGTACACTTCACATAACTTCATAGGGCACAACATAAGCATTATGAAGAATTGAGGCTTTATCCTACCATAAGCTATCCAGATAATCATATTTACATTTAGAAAAATTTGCTCTGGCTATATTATGAAGAATTTGTTGTCAGAACAAAGGGGCAGGTCAGCAATGTAGATGTTAGACACTATGAATGTACTATTGTGTTTCACTCTTCTGTACTTCACCAGCTCCTTTGCTTCCTTTCCTCTTTGTTCATATTTTCAGTTCGAGTGTCATCCTTTCTATGAAACACTATGAAATTCTATTCCAGTCTGCCATCAATCCTTCCTGCTTTTGTGCCCCATTAAATCCAGTGTATGTTCCTATCATGGTACATAAACCATTGCAACACATTTAGTTGTGTATATACATTGGTCTTGTACTAGTCAATAAATTCTTAATGACATTTATTTTCTGTCTTCAGCATCTAACACAATGTTTGGCCTTATGCTGATCAAGTAAGTTCTGATTGAAACATGAACCAGTTATTTTCATAACTTTTTTGGTACCCCTCCTAAAGAACACTCTTAAAAAGACACTTAAAATATCCACTTTCGCAAACTTTAATGAGCTATTTCAACAGCACTTTACTTTAGTTGCTAAAAAAAGGTATCTTGTCTGCGATGTTCACACCACCACTCGTGAGCCTAAAACAATGTCTGGCATATAGCAGGCACTCAATAAATATTCAAGGTATAAAAACAAGCCTTTGAATAATACTTATATTTATATAAAAATGATTCATTTTTATCTCATATATCAGCTTCCCCCTTCCTTTTAAAGTGTCACCCACCACTAGTACATGTATAAAAGAATTCACATCTACACCAAGGTCTTCATTTGTTTACTGGCCACAATATGGAACCATGACATCAGTAATGTCATTTATACTTCTGAAGGGTTAGGTTGCAGGAAAACATTTTCCTCTACTTCTATGAAATCACCACACAGTCATGACAAGGGTAAATGGTAGCCTTGATACTGTAGTTGCCTTGGTCCAAAGGAGAAGGATTCAAAAATATTAAGTCCTTCAAAAGGGAATTATACGGCAACTATACCCCATGTCTTTAGCCTTGTTCACCTTTCTTTATCGAGTGGATGCTATTTTTGTTATATCTTCAGACCTACCTAGTGCCAATATCTACTGTCCTCTAAATAAACAATACCCTTTATTTTTATACTATTCACTTTGGTGTTGGGTCCTCTTATCTCACCAGGCCATATGTGTCATTTTAGGTAATACATTTCCAAATGTCCATTATTTGGTCTAGAACTACAAAAAGTAGAAGCTGAGTCTTGGCAATCCAGACTGAGTCTGTTTACAGAAGTTTGTCTCACTCTCCTGCCTTATTTCTTTCTCTCATATACACACCATATATCGGTGGGGTTTTTTTTTTTGTTTGTTTGTTTGTTTTTAAAGCATTTGTTTTCAGTCTTGAGAGTCGAATAGGCAAAGTCTATTTTAAACAGGCAGCAACGGCAATATCATACACTATATGGAGAGGGATGTTAGACCCCACCACTACCCTCCAGTATTAGTTCCCTGGGGCTGCTATAGCAAATTGCCACAAACTGGATAGCATAAAACAGAAATTTATTCTCTCAAAGTTCTGGAGCACAAAAGTCTGACATCAAGTAGTCAGCAAAACTATGCACTCTCTTTAGTTTCTAGAGGAGGATCCTTCCTTGCCTCATCCTAGATTTGAGTAGTTGTTGGCAATCCTTGGTGTCCCTTGGTTTGTAGATTCATCACAGATCCCCGCCTCCATTGCCACACAGTGTTCTTCCCTCTCTCTGTGTTTGTCTCTGTGTCTCTTCTCATCTTTTTATAAGAAAACTAGTCATATTGGATAAAGTTCCCACCCTACTCCAGTGTGACCTCACCTTAACTAATTATATCTATAATAACTGTTTCTAAATAAACTCACATTCTAAAATTCAAGGAAAAAAATGTAAATGGGTAGGGACACTATTCAACCCAGTACACCACTTTGAAAAGACCTTCTTCTAAGTTATATTGTATTAGCAAATGTGAGCCTTACTAAAAATCTTATATAACAGTCAGCAGAAGCTTTAAAATCATAGCATTAATATTTCCAAATTCAACATGGGGGTATATACATTCTTACCCTAAAAGTCTGATATTATATGCAGGTGATAACATATGTTGAAATTTCATAACATTTTCACATAGAGTCTATTGCAAAATTCCCTGTTTGAACAGACAGTCCTTTCACTCCTTCTCTCTTAGCTTTCATATAATGTAATGTTTAAAAGTAGTTCTCTCTTTGTCTCTAACTGCACTCAAGCAAGTTAATTGAGGGGCATGGGTTTTCTTTTCCTTTTCTTTTTCTTTTTTTTTTTTTTTTTTGTAATGTGAATGATCAAATCTACAATATCCCTAGCTTTCTGTCCCACAAGCAGGCTGGATAACATAGTTTTCAAATATATTATTTCTACCTGTTCTGCTTACAATAGTGAGGTTCATGAACTTACTAATCAATATATATACACTATTTCCTTTCATTTATTCCTAAACATTTTTTCAAGCTTCAAGAACATTCAGGTGCACAGATACATTTATGCTCTTACATAATGTCTTTGTTGTTTATTCCTATCAATTTATCCTCATTCATCTTCCCTCATCCCTTTCCTGGTTCATGTAAATTGTTTTAATCTGATTGCTGCCTTTACATAAAGAAATTGAAACCCCCCCCCCATAGTATTTTAGGAGGAAATAGGGTTTATTAGATGTTCATATAGATACCTCTTCTGTTTTATTTGTTACAATGCTTACAATCATGAAGGCCACACTAGCTATAGAACAATCGCTTTGTTTTTGCAAAGAAGAGTTCAAATCCTACTGTTAAATCATAAAGCTACTTTGTGGTCTGTTTTCTTGTAAATACATATATACAGAGTTTAGATTATTTTTCCTTAATGTTGCACGTGTTTAAAGCCAAACTTCTCTAGACACTCCCTGCCTCGGGAGCTCTTTCTGCAGCTGTACACCTATTAAAATGCCATTTTGTTATGTAGAGAAACTCCAGAACTTTTGGAGTTGGGTAGTTTTGTGGTACAGTATTGCCCTTTTTGCAGATTAGGTTAAATAAATTTGGGCCCAGCAGCCTCTGAGACTCTACTATTTATTCTTATTCTTGAAGGAAAAAGCCTGTTCATCTTTGTTTCTGTCACCAAGCTAATTCCCTATCCATGACTAAACAATTTGTTGCTGTCCCCACCTCAATTTCACAGTAATTCACATACTTAGAAAATAGCTTTTGATGAGAAACTTTGCCAAATCCAAATGAAGTCTAAATAACATATATTCCCCAGCCCTCACTAATCTATTATTTTAGTTACTTACTCAAAGATCTACAATAGTCAAGCATGATTTTCTTTTACAAAAACCAGGTTGTTTCCCACCAGAAGGTGATATTTATTTACGCTTTCAGCATTATTACCCTTTATCATAGATTCTACCAGTTTATTGGTTCCATAACTTTATACTGAATAAAACTAGTCCTAAAGAATTATTTACATTTAAAATGTCATTAGGGACTTAAAATTATATTTATGTATCATTACTTACTGTGTTATTAACACAAACCTTATAAAAACATTTCAAGAAGGAAAGTACAATCACCCTAAAGTTTCCTCAGTAAAAACCAAGGCATGAGAAGACTAATAAAATATTCATGACAACAGAGATTACTCAAAGACAGATTTCAAAGATAGAACTATTGTTACTTAGAGTAAATTCCCTAAGACTAGAGCTATTCAAACATACAATGCAGATAAACTCATTGTCCAAGAAGATGGAGAAGTGAGGAGGAAAGGGAGAGCAAAGGAGTAGGAATATATGGTGGATCACCATGTAAATGCTGATATTTTGTGATTATATTAAATTATATCTTATGACTAGTCTCAAGCTTACTTCGCAAGAGTATTAACTCTCTACATTAAAAAAAAAGATGGGGAGAACTATAATACAATATTACAATATTTTATTTTGTTATATCTCATCTAATAAATGCTCAGCTCTTTTCTATAAACAAGATTTTACTCTATGTTTTATTATATAGTAGCTTTGAACATACTATTACTGCTCTAGGTTGTGTTAAAGAATGCTCCACATACTTAAACCATTGTATTTAACATGTTTCCAAGAAGGAGTTGAAATTCTTTCATGAATCATAGCAGTTCCTTCTAGGTCAAAACTTGGCAGACAGTAGAACAAATGTTTGTTTTTACTCTCATAATTAAATCTTTTCCTATGTTATTTTTTAAATTACATGTGCAAAAGAAAGGGCATTTGTAGTTGTTTTTGTTGTGTTTTTTTTTTAAGTTAGCATGAATACTCTAAAATATAGCTCTCCTTTCCAAAACACCACAAAAACTAATTGAACTTGCCAATTACTGTGCCCAATTAAAATTCAAAAATTTACATTTGTATATGCCAATAATTTGCCATTTCTTTCCTTCCAACTCTTTTTGCTCTTTGAAATTTGCATTTATTTCTTTAATTTTGATTCCATGATTGTCCGTTCACATGGGCTTTTTTTTTTTAACAACACTCAATAAAAAGTAACAATAGAAGCTGTCTCTAATAACTGACTGAGAGCATTAAATTCCTGGTTTCTTTTCTTCTTTTACAAGGTCTATATTAGATTAACATATTTTTTACTGTTCCAGTTACCAGTTTTCCTTATGTACACTTATTCTTTTAATTACATAATGCATGAAATAATTATCTCATAAAACATTGAAGTGTTACAGAAAAAGCTAAAGTCCCTTCATATCACTGTTAAATCCACTCCTTATATATTTTTTATTGTTATGCATATTTGTGCATTTACATCTATATACGCACATCATAGAAAAATCATAGTATTGTTTTGTAGACTTTAAAACAGCAGACATTAAGGTATCTAAGAGATCTACGACACTACTTCTTTCAACTTTTATGTCATAATCCATAAAATGGATATATCATAGTTTATTCTCTTATCAGTGGACATTTGGTTACTTTAAAATGTTTAGCAATAATACTAGAATGATTATCCTTGTACCCGCTTTTTTAAGCACACAATGGATTAATAATTTCTCCCTTCTCCACATGATTCAACTTCTATCTAAATGACAGAGTATCTCAGATATTACTGATCTCTGGAACTTTATCTGATTTAATTCTTTTTTGACTTTCCTTAGAGTTGACCTTTTATTTTGACAACTTAAAAAATTCAAGTTTTTTAATAGCTGCTTCTATACTCCTTGGTATAATCCAGCTAATTTTTTAAAATTTTCTATTGAACAAATTATGAGAATATTCTGTTAACAAAGAACTGTTCTAGATATTAAGAATGCAGCAGGAAAGAAAAGACTGGAGAATTTACCCAAATGAAACAGAAAGGACTTCCTCATATATCTTGAAATTCGTCTAGTGCTGGAGATGTCATAATTGATGTAAATGCTCAATAACTCTTTTGATAAGGCTGACTTATGCTTATGGTATATTATATGGGGCTGTCAAGAAGGTATCCAGCCATGTAATATGAAAAATGGAGACATTTATTGTATAAGACACAAGATATAAGAAACATTGTACATAGGAGAATGGCACCTCAGTCCCTTTCAAAATAGGCACCTTGGTACCTAACGCAGTTCTCCCAGTTGCCATCAGCTGCCCTGTCATATTTTCCATCAGCATTCTGAAATCTCTTCCCTTTCAAAAGTGATTTTTGTTTTAGGAAAAACCAAAAGTCATAGAGTGCCTAATCTGGGGTATAGTGGGGCTGAGTCACTTGGCTGATTTGATGTTTTGCTAAAAAATTCTGCAGGACACATGATGCACAAGAGGGTGCATTGTTCCAATGAAGTTGCCAATCACCAGTTGCCCAGAGCTGTAGCCATTTTCATCATATTGCATATCTCAACCAATGAAGAACATCAAGGAAGTACCTCTTATTAATTGTTTAGCTTGGAGGGGCATACTACTTGTGATGGACAACACCTTCCCAATCAAAAAAACACAGTTAACATGTTCTTAATCTTGCAGCAACTTTGCCATGCCTTCTTCAGGTGTAGAGAACCAGATGACTTCCATTGGGATGCCTGGGCCTTCATTTCTGGATCATAGCTGTAGACCCACCATTCACCCCCAGTTATGACCTTCTTGAGGGAATCTGGTTCATTGGCAGCAGTTTGAATCAAGTCACCAACAACTGCAGCACAATGTTCCTTCTTCTCTGGTAGTAGAAGCTGCAGAATGAATTTTGCCACGATACATTTCATGCCAAGTTCTTGCCTCAAAATCTCAGACACAGTAGTTTTTGGAATCCCCAGATCAGCTTCTAGTCTTTGCACTGTCAGTCGCCAGTGTTTGTTGATTTCAGCCCATACACACTCAATATTTTCAGGTGTTTTGTTTATTGCAGGCCTTCCAGAACTAAGATCACTTTCAATAGATTCTTGACCACCTCTGAAGAGTTTACACCACACTTCTTTTTGCACTACACTCATTCCATCATCCGAAAAAGCCTTCTGAGTCATAGAAATAGTTTCTGTGAAGGAATATTGAAACTTAATGCAAAATTGATGCAAATTTGTTGCTCTACTCGCTTGGTCATTTTGAATGCAAAAACCACATGGTACACATGCTCACTCAACGTTGTCTATCACCCCCACCGACTAGGTCAGAGAAGTCATCATTGTTCATGCATGTTCATTCCAGATCACTCTTCTTGATTACCATGTTACATCGATGTCACACAAACCATTCTCATTAACAATGGCTGGAATTTTTCCATACAGACCTCATATATATATATATATATATATATATATATAAAATATATTATATACTATGCCATTATTATGTGTGTATATATATTATATATTATGTGTTATATAATATATAAAATATATTTACTATATATTATCATATATGTTAGATATATATGAGCTAGAATAACTATATACATAGTGTGATAGTTTATTTTTATGGGTCAACTTGCTTAAGCCAGGGTGCCCAAATATGTGGTAAACATTATCCTGGAAGTTTCTGTAGGGAGTTTTTATGCAAGATTAACATTTAAATTGGTGGACTGTCAATAAAGAAATTTGCCCTTCATAATGTCGATGGGCCTCATCAAATAGTTGAAGATGTTAATAGAATAAAAAACTGACATCCCCAAGGAGAAGGATTATTCCAGCAGATGGCATTTGAATTTGAACTGCAACAGAGGCTCAACCTTAAATCTTCAGTCTGATGACCTTTGGACTAAAATAGCAGGTTTTTGGATATGACTGTTTCCATGATCACAAAAGCCAATTTCTTAAAACAAATACTCACACAAATACATTCTATTGGCTCTGCTTCTCTAGAAAACCCTGACTAATACAAACAGTATAAACAGTAAAATAGTTTAGTATTTCTTCTAGGACCACAATAGGCATTGTAGTTACCTCTATTTTTGCCCCTCTCATTAGGAGGACTGCTAAAACCAGTTTTGACTGTGTATATACTGCAGCCCCTTCCCATGGGAAAATTGTACATCTCCAGTCTATTAACAACATAAAGATTACCCATGTGGCTTTCTAGGTAAACAAGTGAATGAATATGACCTATGCCATCTGAAAATATTGGGTTTCCCAAAAAGTTCCTGTGGGTTTTTTTTTTTTTCATAAAATAAAAGATATTTTTTATTTTTACCAATAACTTTATTGATCTGTATATTTTGAGTATACCAGCTATCTCCTGCATGGTATAACATTGATTGTTCTCAAGTAATGTCTGGATTTGATCGCTATCAACTTCAGCAGGTCTACCAGACTATGGAGCATCGTCAAGCAAGAAATCTCCAGCATGAAATTTCACAAACCACTTTGACATGTTCAGTCAGTCACAGTACCTTCTCTGTACACTGCACAAATCTCCGCTTGTGTTTCAATTGTGTTTTTACCTCTCCTGAAATAATTAAAGCATAATATGCCAAAAATGTTGCATATTTTCTTCCAACTTTAATATTAAAATGGCTACCCCTAAATTCATCAATTTTGATAAGCTTTTTAAATGCACACTGATATGCCACTGTCACAATGCAATCTAACAAAATTGTTTCAAGTGAAGTTAAAGACAACTAAGAGCTACTAAAGCCATGGTATGTAAAAAAACAAATGAACTTTTGGTCAGCTCAATATATGCTTTTTTCCCCTTTTTCACAAGAACAGCATGTCATATAAAGAGACTGCTCCTTCACACTGAACCCCAAAGTGAAAGGGCAAGGGGCCAGAGCTCTTACTAATTTATAAATACTGAATATAGATTAATAAAAGATAAGCTTTGCTTGTTTTAATGATTTTCTAACTTCTGTTACTATAGCAAAACTAGCCTTACTGAACTAATACTGTCTTAATGGGTTGTTAAATTAATGCCATCTTCCATCACCAAGAAAAACTTTATTAAAATGATTGTGTGTGTGGATGGATGAATAGATGGATCGTTAGCAAAACTTTTCCCTCTTCCTCCCACTCTGGGAGGAGGGTACACATATAACTCATTAAATTCTAAAAGCTGTTTTTTTACAAAAAAAATACTGCAAAATATGGGATGGGAAAGAAAGATGTTCACAATAAGTTGGGACAAATATTCTAAGAAAGAAGCGTTCATTAGTTTTCTATATTATTCTGATTTACTCTGTGCTTTACAAGTTCCCATTCAAGAAAAAAAAAATACTGGCCTGTGTTAAGACTGACAGCTCCAAGACAGAATTCATGTACAAAATAAAATATATAGTCATCCATAGTTATCCACAGGGGAATGGTTGAAGGACCTTTCGTGGATACCAAAATCTAGGGGTCCTATATAGAACAATGCATACAGTCAACTTTCTGCATCCACAGCTTCTCCATAGCAGATCAAAAATACAGTTTTCAGTTTGCAGTTGGTTGAATTCACAGATGTGAACCTAGGAATACAGAAGGCTGACTGTACATTTATTGGAAAAAAAAACCATGTATAAATGGACCTGTGTAGTTCAAACCCATGCTGTTCAAGGGTCAACTGCATTGAGCACCAGCTCTGCTAGAGCATATGGCAGGCACTGGTGACAAAGACAGACTTGATCTCTGCACTACTGATGCTTATTTCTAGAAAAAGACTATAGAAATCTAGAGCTTTTTAAAGCATAGTGAGTAATGTAATTCATGAATCAGAATTTCAGCCTAAAAGTAATAAATATAAGTTAAAGTCCTGACACTTCCTGTCAACTCTGTTCATTTTCTGCCAATCCTTTACTGATCAGGTTATGAGTTAGATGAATGAAGGCTTATTTGGAGTAGTTCAATATTTGAAACTAATGTAAATTTTCAATGAAAATACATAGTATACTCTAAAATTTATATATGAAATCTCTGTATTCTTTGGTAGCACTGTGTTGAACATGATACATATTCTATGATCTTGAATACACTTTATTCTTATTCATGTATCAAGTGTCTAAGAACAGTATCTGGCAAGCTAGGTATCTGGTTCAATGACAGAGTTAGAATGCCATTGAACTTAATGTATGTGAAAGGAACACATAAATCATTAATTACCAATCCCTATAAGTAGCAATAGTTAAATAGAAAATTCTAAGAAAATAATGAAAATTCTACTCATACTATTTATTCATTTGTTGAGGGAAGAATAAGTTGAATCTCTGGGCATTATTAAAACAATATAGAACTACTAACAACTATTCAGCTGCCTTAGGCTGAACCTTCTGCTGGGGAAATCAGGAACCTGGCTAGGAATTTTAGGAAATAATTGAGAACTACATGACTAGAGAACATTGGAAATTTTTAATAAAACATATTCTTTAGTTTTTAAAAATTCTCAGGAAAGACCTAGGACAAGACAAAATACCATTTGCTCACCTATAATAGACACCAAAGCCTGCACAACCATTGTGAAAAGCTAAGGCTGTTGCATAAAATGTGTGAAACTTGAATTAAATCTTCTCACCTAGATCCCCTTGGCAAAGGGTGAAAAACATACAGACAAGGCACATGTTGAAATCTGACCTGTCATTGACAGAACAAAACTAAATTATACTGACTCAAGTATGACTTCTAGAAAGCATGCTTAATAGAATTTTCAGTGTCTGCATACCTCAAGGAATGACAAAACTGCAGAATTAGTCTAAGAAGATTGCTAAATAATAAGCAGAAAAACAATAACAAATGCTAGAGAGTAGAGAACTTTCTACCAAAGTTGATATATTTCTAAAATGCCCATTTTTCAATAAAAAAATTATGAGACATGTAAACAAAAAGCAAAATATGCCACATGTATGTGTGGGTGAGGGAGAGCAGCCAACAGAAAATGTTCCAGAGGGGAGCCCAGATATTGGGATTAATAGACAGACTATTATTAGTAGTTAGATTTTTTTAAAAAAGTTAAACATGCCTAAAGAATTAAAAGTAGAACCATGACATCTCATCAAAATAGAGAATATCAATATTAATAAATACTAATGTAAGTTATTTTTAAAAGACCAAATAGAAATTCTGGAGTTAAATGTACAGTAATTGAAATGAAAAGGTAACTGCAGAAGGTCAACAAAGATTTGGACAGAAAAGAAAATTTTGAACGTGAAAAAATGTTAATACAGATTTTTCAGTCTGAGGAAAAGACCTGTGAGGTGCCATCAAGCTTACTAACACACACTTAACGAGAGTCCTAGAAGGAGAAGACAAAAAAGGTAAAAAAATATATTTGAATAAATAATGACAAAAGACTTCAAAATGTTGATGAGAAATATTAATCTACTCATTCAATAAGTACAATAAAATAAAATGAAAGAGATCTACATTAGGCACACCTTAGGCAAATTGACAAGAGCTAGATTGAGAGAATAATGAAAGCAGCAAGTGAACAATTATTTATATACAAGGCACTCTCAATAAGAGTAATAGCTGACTACTCATCAGAAACCACTGAACCAAAAATACGATGGGATAACATATTCATTTTTCTGAAAGAAAAAGACTGTCAGACAAGAATTTTGCTCAGCTAAACTCTTATTTAAAAATGAAGAAAAAATTAAAATACTTTTAGCTAAACAAAAACAAAGAACTCATTGCTAGCAAATGGGCCCTATAAGAAATACCAGAGACACATTCAGGCTAAAACCAAAGGATGGTTGATGGCAATTCAAATCCATACCAAAAAAAGTGCCAATATAAGTAACTAACTACATAGGTATTATAACAAGTAAAATTTTATTTTTAATTATATAATTTTCCTTTTATTACAAAAAAACTGCATAAATCAGTAGTTATAAAAATTTTTTTAAAATTTCTAACTAATAATGATGCAATTCATATGAAAATAGTAGTGATAGAAGGAAAATTAGAGCAAAGTTTTATATGGGTTTACAGTAATATGTAAAATAGTTCTTATATTATTATTTATTAATAATTGCGTTATTTTCCATATAAACACCTGTAAGCCTACTTTTACCACACCCTCTATATTATTGAAAATAAGTTAGTAATAATCTGAGGTAGATTGTTTTAAGTTATATTGATAATTATCTTCCCCAAGAAAATCAGAAAGATGCCAACCAAAAAAAGTAAAAGGAACACCCAGTACATTTAAATGAAACATACACACACACACACATAGCAGAAGTTAAAAAACAGAGGGGTGAAAATACAGAAGATATACAGAAATAAGTAGCCAATGTCAGTGGCTAATATCAGGCAAAATAGCAAACAAAAGTTGTTATCGGCAAAGAAGAATGTATGGTCAATCAATCAGGAAGATATATTAAAAACATATAGGCACATAACAACAGAGCCCTAAAATGCATAAAGCAAAAACAACATAATGATATGAGAACTAGATAATTAATAAAGACTGAAAAGCTTCACCTTTAGTATTTTAAAGAAATTGAAAGACGATCAAGAAATAAATAAAAACCTCTACATTATAAATTAACTGACCCCAACAGAAATCTGTAGACTGCTCCACTCAACAACATTAAAGTAGAAATTCATTAAGAATGCATGGAAAGCCCTGGCTGCTGTGGCTCAGTGGATTGAGCGTCGACCTGCGAGTCAAGTGTCACTGGTTTGATTCCCAGTCAGGGCACGTGACTAGGTTGCACGTCAGGTCCCCAGTTGGGGGTGTGAGTGAGAGGCAAACACACAGTGATGTTTCTCTCCCTCTCTTTCTCCTTTCCCTCTCTCTAAAAAATAAATAAATAAATAAACAAACAAATAAATGATTTAAAAAAAAAGAATACATGGAACAAGGAACAGAATAACAGTTATTAGGAGGGAGGATAGAGGGGGGAGGGAGAGAAGGGGGATAAGTAAGAGAAAGGTTTAATCAAAAAACATGTATAAATGACTTATGGACATGGACAATAGGGGGCGGATATGATTGTGAGAGAAGGGGTGGGCTGGGTGGGGGGGAGCAATGGGGGAAAAATTGGGACAACTGTAATTGAAAAACCAAAAAATAAAATTTAAAAAAAAAGAAAAGAAAAAAGTGCAATTAAACCACAAAATAATAAAAATATTTATGCAGTGTAAACAAACAAACAAACAAAAGAATACATGGAACATTCTCTAGGATAGATCATATGCTAGGCAATACAGCAAACCTCAATGAATTCAGAAGGATTGAAATCATACAAATTATATTCTCCAAGCATAATGCAATTTAATTACAAATGAAAAAATATATGGCAATACATTTTAAAGTAAATAATGTATCAAGAAAAACTATTGCATGTGATATAAAATTAATATATACTTTCAGATAAATAAAAATGAAAACAAAATGCACCAAACTTTAGGAGTGGCTAAAGTAATTCTCAGGAGTAAATTTATAGCTGTAAGTGCAGATTTAAATATTCAAAAGAGTAAACTAATCTTCTGTCTTAAGAAATTACAAAAAAGAGCAAACCAAATCCAAATTAAAAAGGAACAAAATAATAAAGGTCAAAAGTGAAATGAATGACAGAGGGGAAAAAAAGAATAAATAAAAAGTTGGTTCTTTGAAACTATCAACAAAATTGGTGAAACTTTAACCAAATAATGAAAATAAGTTTCAGAACACTAAATCAAAAATGAAATAACGATTAACAGATAAAATGGATAAATTACTAGAATGACACGAACTACCAAAACTGACTCAAAAAGAAATTGAGAATATAAAAATCCTTAAAAGGCAAAGAGATTTATTTAAATTTTTTAAACATCAATACAGGCGCAGATGTCTTCACAGATGAATTATTCCAAAGATGTGAGAATTAATAACAATTATTAGCAATCCTTCACAAATTCTCCTTAAAAAAGGGAAGATAAGGGAACACATCTAAACTCATTTTATAAGACCAATATTTTCTTGTTACCAACATCAGACAAATGCATTACAAGGAAAAAGCACTATATAGCAATATCCCTTAAGAATATAAATGCAAAAACACCACAAAAAAAAAAAAAAAGTATTAGCAAACTGAATCCAGCAATTTCTAAAAAGGATTATTCACCATAACCAGTGAGATTGAGCTTAGGAATGCAAAGCTGTTTTAACATCTTATAATTAATGTAATGCACTTTAAAAAACAAAACCATAGGCTCTCCTTTCCACTATTTATTGTCATGGTACACTTGTCAAATATCAATCCATCAATGATCAAATATCAGTTGAATTTTTATATGCAATATAAGGAACAATCCAAAAGTTAAGGAAAAATATTACTTATATAAGCAGCAAAAAAGAATAAAATTTCTAAGAGTGAATTTAACAAAAAGAATTGTTGGACTTGTACACTGAAAACTACAAAACATTGTTGAAAAAAAACTAAAATTCTAAATAAAAGTAATAACATCCAATGATATAACACTGTGAAGGTGGCGCTGCCATTCAGATTAGTCTGTACAGATTAAACACAATTCACATCAAAATCTCATCTGGTTTTTTGTAACATTAGACAAACTGATTCTAAAATTCAAATAGAGATCAAGGAAAGGCTTGATTTGGAGGTCTTGCTTACTCTTTCTTATTTCTAAACATACTAAAAATTGGCAGTAACCACAACAGTGTGGTTCTAACAAGTGTACTAAGACAACAAATGGGGACAGAGGTTTTTTTAATAAATGGTACTGGGAACAATGCACATACACATGCTAAAGAATGATTTTGGAAACCTACCTTAAACCAATCACAAATATTCTCTCAAGATTAATAATAGATGGAAATATAAGAGGTAATACTATAAACTCTTAGAAAACAGATGTGAATTTGTAATCTCAGATTAGGTGATGGCTTCTTACATATTGATAACATGAAATAAAAAAATGACAAATTAAACATGATTAAAATTATTTTTTGTGTAAAAGGGCACTACCAAAAGAATAAAGACAACATATAGAAAGGGAAAATTACTTACAGATCAGATGTGATCAAAGAATGTATCTAGAATATATAAAAAATGCTCTGAACAATAAAAACAATTTTTAAAAAGCCAAAAGGGCAAAGGAGTTGAATAGACATTTCTCCAAAGAAGATACATAATGGCCAATAATTACAGAAAAATAGTTAATCAACATCATTAGTCACTAGGAAAATGTAAATCAAAATAACAATGAGATGCAACTTCATACCCATTGGGATAACTGAAATTGAAAAGACAATTTAAAAGTGTCAGTTAGGATGTGGATAAATTGGAACCTGTATATACTGCTGCTGAAAATATAAAACGGTGCAGCTACCTTGGCAGTTCCTCAAAAATTTAGATATAGAATTATGACATGATTCAGTAATTCCAGTCCTAGATATATATTTAAGAGAAATGGCAACATATTTTTACCAAAAATTTATTCAAATATTCATAACAATGTTAGTCATAATAGCCTCAAAAAGGAAATAAGCTAAATTTTTACTGACCATTGAAAACATTTTAAAAATGCTTTATTCGTGCAATGGAATATTACTCAACAACAAAAAGAATGGAATGATATATACTACAACATGGATGAACCTTGAATATATAAACTAAGTGAAAGATGCCATTCGCAGTTATTATATTATTTCATTTATAAGAAATGTCTAGAACACGCAAGGTTTTTGAGGCCAGAAGGTAGCAAGACAGTAAGAGTGGAGTCACTAATAATGTGTACAGGGTTTTTATTTACCTAAAATTTTACTGTGGTGATGATTGCAATATTCTGAACACATTAAAATGATCTAATTGTATGCCTCATGTGGGTGAATTTCATAGCATGTGAACTATATCTCAATAGAGCTATCAAAAGTGAACTTAGTACTATAATAAAATTGTGCTGCTAGGCAATTCAAATAAAACTTAATAGCCACAGAAAGCTCTATTTTTTAGGAAAACATTCAATTTATAGAAAGACACTTAATCAGAGCATTTAATAATTAAATAGAAGTTTAAGTAGAAAGTTAGGTGTTAAAAACACAAAAGTAAAAGTTAATGTGAAATAACTATCATATAAAAAGTATCTGAATTATAATCAAGCTTTATATGTATATTCACAGTTTAAACACCAAGAATTCTTTGCTCAAAATGGAACAGTTCTAGTAAATTTATATGTTCTTGGTAAATATTTATGTAAGAAAAATGTACGTTTGATAATAAATTCAAAATAAGGGGTGAGTAGAACAGTGAAAATGTAAATGCCAACCTATCACTTGCTTCAGTGCCATATTTCAGTGCTTGATAGTCACTGAACTTCCTTACATTTGTAACACACCCTTTCACATGATATCAAATATCAAAATATATTTAAAACATGCCATATAAATATATATGCTGTAAAATTTTGAATTTTAAAATAAATTTCTTTTTTATCCCTTTGGTTATAAATAACATCTAAATTTTTTTGTCTATTTTTTAATTTATTTTTTTTCTATTACAATTGTCTCACTTTTCCCCTCATTGCACCCCCATCTCCCCACCCCTTCTCCCACAGTCAATCCCCACTCCATTGTTCATGTCATCTAAATTTTAATTGGTTATTATTTTTAAGTAATCATTGTGTGACATGAGAACTCTAACTAGAAATTATTTTTAAATGAAATGAAAAATTTTGAATACTAAATGTAACATTTAATGAGGCTCTTAAATATAAAAATCACTTAGGTAAACATTTCTTTTAATTTTGAAGTGTTTTATATTTTTAACATCAGTTTTTCATATTTTATACACTTCAATAATCTGGGCTCTATGTACAATGTTTATAATGTTTTATGGGCTATACCAGCTTAGCAATACAGGTGGCCTTGTACAAATCAATTGAATTATCTTGTTTCTGTTTTCTCATCTCTAACATAAGACTGAGTAGTGTTTATATATGGCTCCTTTGAGGACTAAAAACTACAGTGAATTAAATACTTATTTAAACATCTGATGCATAGAGGATTAAATTCGTTATTAATTAAATACTAATATTTTCAATGTGCCTGACATTATGCTATGCATTGTATTATAGATACAGAAAGAAATAAGACACCATTCCTTCCCTGGAGGAGGCCACCTGGCAATAAACAAGTTATTTAACTAGAATATGGCAAGTATATCCATAGAAATATATAAAAAATTGACAGTTATCACAGAATGAATGACTGATTTTACTAGTAAAATAGGTTGAGCCAGACAGAAAAAGTTATCCCCTAGCTGAATTTTGAAACAGGAGTTGAAATCTGAGAGGTTCACCACAGCGGGACAGTGTGTGGGTGAATCCTCCCTCCACTACTGCTCTCACTGTTTACACGAGTGGCAATATATTGTGTTACAGTAGAATATACATGGATGTAGGAGTGAGTCCAATAAAACTGATTCAAAAACCCAGCTGTGCCACAGATTCTCAGGTGGTTAAAAAAGTGATTCAGGGTACCACTGTACTGCAGGATGTAGATAGTGGGAGAGGTAATGTGTATATGAGGTCAGGGGATACATGGGAACTCTGTAGGTGTCTATGGCCTGATTTAGTTTTTTTTTTTAGATTAATAAACTTTATCTTTGTAGAGCAGTTTTAGGTTAACAGCAAAAATTGAGTAGAAAATACTTTGATTATATGAACTTAGCTATTTTACATACCTCATATATTCAAATCATGAAGCATTTGTCTTTCTGCAACTTATTTCACTTAGCATAATGTCCTCAAGGTTCATCATTGTTGTAACACGTGACAGAATTCCTTTTTAAGTCTTAATGATATTTTATTACATGTGTATTACTCATTTTCTTTATCCATTAATTTGTCCATGGACATTTAGGTTAGGTTTTATGACCTAACATGTGATCTGTCCTAGAGAAAGTTCAAAATGCATTTGAGAAGAATGTGTATTCTGCTGTTTTGGGTGAGTGTTCTGTATGCCTGTCACGTGCAATTGTCTATATTATTGTTCAAGTCTACCATTTTCCTACTGATGTGTCTGGATGTTCTAGTTTTCTATGTTTTTAACCAAATAAAAAAGTATAATATGCTAAAAAAAATTGTCAGCAGCTAATTTGAAGAGTTAAAAGACATTTGTTCAAAAAACACAAAAATTAAGCATTTTGTAGAAGATAAAGTTTGGCTGTAATTGAAACATCTTATGGTTTGATTTGATAAAATTAGTTTGCACTCCTTTTTAAAAAATTAATACATAGTAAGTCTTGAAGGAATAACATAAAAATTTTATCTTTGGGATTTATCCAACGTACCTGGATCATTTTTATAGCCCCAGAAAACACTTCACTTTGTTTTTTTAATTAACATCTGTAATCTATTCTTTGGTTCTTTTGTGACTGTGTTTACTTCCAAATAATTACACATTCCAGTAATGAGGGTCTAGAGTAGCTTTGAAGAATCACTTATGTTTATGTATTTGAAAATGCCCTTTTAGCAGTTAGCAATTTTTTCTCTCAAGGACTCTTCCAAACAAAAATAATATTTCTTAATAATGGAGATGGGGATGGAGTTAAAGAAAAGGAGACAAATTATTAAAAAGTTGTCATTCCACTACCATATGTCTGAATTCTAAATATCTAGAAAGACCAAAATATTAAATTTGAAAGAATCATGCTTCACTCTTGAAAAAGAAATACACAGAAAGAAGGAAAAATTGGGAAGTACTCAGTTTTTAGGATACCTTGATTAACCATTAAAGGGACAGTAAGAGGATTGGGGATCATTGTTTTGTAAAATAAAAGTGCCATTGTAAGCACAGTAATAACTTACAGTGATCTGAAGAAATAAAACATTAGTTACATGTCTGAAAATTGCCAGTGTACCTCTATGGAATTTCCAGTTTGATGACCACTGATTTAAACCATAAATTTTGGGAATGAGAGGAAGGTTTAAAAAAAAAAAAAAGAAACAGACAGGATGAATTAATGATAAATAAGGCATTAGTTGCCAAACAGACATTAAGTTGAGAGATATGGGTTACTTGGAACACTGTCATAAGCACAGAGCTCCATTGGCTGCTCATTTGCAGAAAGCGGCAGGCACGGCTTGCCAATAATGCCGTAGCTCTAATGTTCTGTTTTGTCTTTTAATGATCACCCTAGAAAACAGTCAGCCAAATTAAATTTCACAAAGCATTGGGACTATTTAAACAGAGTCATATTTACTAAAATGTATAATGGTCTCCTCAGTTCAGATCTAAATCTGTGGCTCTTCTTTATTTGATGGATAAATAGACTAAGTGTGAGTAATATGGTTTATTGTGTGTATAGTGTACATTTACACAAGAGAAGAAATTCTTCCATAAGAAGTCTATCTGAAAAAAAGGAGGAGAGAAGGGAACCAGAAAAAAGGGGGCAATGGCTTAACTTGGCAACAGCCTAGAGCCTATTAGGAAACTGCACAGGGATAGTCATGATACAGCAGTGACCAAGGAGGACACAGGCCATCACAGTGGTAGGCTTCTGAGAGGGGTCCCAATGATCCTCACCTCCTGGCATTCATGCCTCTATGTCCTGTCATCCCTTTGAGTGTACATGGGACCTAGTGACTTGCTTCTAACAAGTAACATTACAGATATGATTAAATGTCAGTTTCAAGGTTATATTACAAAAGACTTTCACTTCAGTTTTTCTGGCTCTTTCTTCCTCTCTCACACATACAGAGACCTTTAATGTCTATTTGGCAACTAATGCCTTATTTATCATTAATTCATCCTCTTTGTTTTTTTAAATGTGTTTTACTGATTATGCTGTTACACTTGTCCCAATTTCTTTTCCCTCTGCTCCCCTCCAACCAGTGACCTCCTTCCCTCCAGTTGTCCCCCCCTTTTAGTCCATGTCCAGTCCATTGGTTGTGCATATAGTTCTTCTCAACCTCTTCCTATCTACTCCACTCCCTCCTACTATGCTTTTTAATTCCTGCATCACCTCCCTCCCTTTCCCCACTTGTCCCTCCCCACTGACCTCCCCCCCCAATATGTTCCCCGTACCTATAATTCTTTTTCCACTCTCATTTCCTACTTAGTTCACCGTTGTTCGGTTCCCTAGTTTCTGTTGTTGGTTGTTGTGATACAGTTTTCATTTTAATGTTCATAGTTTTGATCCTCCTTCTTCTAAACAAGTCCCTTTACCATCTCATATAACAGTGGTTTGGATCTGATGAACTCCTTCAGTTTTACTTTGTCCTGGAAGCACTTTCTCTGCCCTTCTATTCTGAATGATAGCTTCGCTGGATAGAGTATTCATGGCTGTAGGTTTTTGATTTTCATTACTTTGAATATTTCCTGTGAATCCCTTCTTGCCTGCAGAGTCTCCTTTGAAAAATCAGCTGATAGTCTAATTGGGACCTCTTTGTACATAATTCTTTTCTTCTCTCTTGCTGCTTTTAAGATTCTCTCTTTATCTTTGACATTTTGATGATAATGTGTCTTGGTGTGGTCCTCCCTGGGTCCAGTTTTTCTGGAACTCTCTGTGCTTCCTGGACCTGTAAGTGAATTTCTTTCCCCAAGTTAGGGAAGTTCTGCGTCATTATTTTTTCACAAAATGTTTCAATTTCTAGTTCTTCTTCTTCACCTTCTGGCACCCTATAATTCTAATGTTTGTTCGCTTATAGCTGTCCTAGAGGTTTCTGAGCCTTTCCTCATATTCCTCCCTTTTTGTTTCCTCTTTCTGCAGTGGCTGACTGTTCCCTCCCTATGTTCCGATTTGTTGATTTGATCCCTGGTTTTCATTTCCTCACTACTTGTCTCATATGTGTTTTTGTTCATTTCAGCAGGACTAGCCTTCATTCCTTCCCTGTCTTGTTCAATATCTTTTGTTAGTTCTGTAAGCTGCCTTATGACTATAGTTCTGAACTGAGCCTCAGACACATTTTCTATTTGTTCATCAGTTAATTCCCATATTTGCTCTTTAGTTAGCTGCATGATTGGTATTTCAATCATTATTCTTGCCATCCTGACTATTTTTATTTATCTTTCCTTCTTGGGCAGGGCTGTAACATCTCCTACACTATTGGGTGCAGAGCCCTAAGCACTCATCACTACCCAGTGACCCTTCTCACCACACTGTGATGCTTTGTGTGGGGGCGGGGGTCTAAGATGGATTCCTGCCCTTACTCTCCACTCTCCACTGAGAGACTAGGGGAGCCTCCTCCTCCATCCCCACACCCTCTTGGCTTCACAGTCTGAGGCAATGGGTGTCTACCTTCCCCAGCATTAGAATCGTGAGCTTACAGATCTCAACTGCAACTGGGTCTGCTCCCCTGGTATTTCTTGTAGTCCCGCCGCTGTTGTCGCTGCTGCTGCCACAGACACAACAGCTTGACCTGTCCACCCTGGTTTGCCCCTCCTACCTGTCCAGGCAGGCACCACTTGTTTATAACTTTATATGTAGTTTTATTTTCTGGAACTTCTAGTTATTTCTGGTTTTGCAGTAGTCGTATTCCTTCTTAGTAGTGGAGGAAGACAGAGCGTGTCAGTCTAAGCTTGCATCTTGACCAGAAGTCTCTAATTCACCCTCTTTCTTTATATCCATTGCAGATGCCTTACTTAACACTTGAATCATCTTTCCCTTTCTTTTAAATTTAAATGTTTTGACCATAAAGACATAGGTTTATTTCTGGGATCTCTATTCTGTTCCATTGATCTATATGCCTGTTCTTATGCCGGTACCAAGCTGTTTTGATTAGTGATCCCTCAAATTTTGTTCTTTCTCAAGATTGCTGTGCTATTCAGTGTTTTTTGGTTCCACATAAATTTTTGGAATATTTGTTCTGGTTCTGTGAAATATGCCATGGGTATCTTGATAGCAATTGCATGGAACTAATAGATTGCCTTGTGTAATATGGACATTTTAATGACATTAATTCTTCCAATCAATGAATATGGTATATGTTTCCACCTATTTGTATCTTCTTCAATTTCTTTTTTGAGGGTCCTAGAGTTTTCTGAGCACAGGTTTTTAACTCCTTGGTTAACTTTATTCCTAGGTACTTTATTTTCTTTGTCACAATAGTAAATGGGATTGTTTCCTTAGATTTTCTTTCTCATAGTTCATTATTGGTATATAGAATGCCACTGATTTCTAAATATTGACAAATATCCTACTAGTTTTCCAAATTCATTTATTATGTGCTCAATTAATATTTGACGAAGGAGGCAAGAGCATACAAAGGAATAAAAACAGTCTTTTCAATATGGTTTTGGGAGAACTGGACTGGTAATATAGAAAAAAAAAGAAAGAAACTAGATCACCATCTTACACCATACACCAGAATAAACTCAAAATGGATAAAAGACTTAAATATAAATTGTGATACCATAAAAATCCTAGAGGAAAACATAGGCAGTAAAATTTCAGATATCTCATGCAGCAATATTTTTGCTGATATATGCCCTAGGGCAAGGGAAACAAAGAAAAAAAATAAACAAGTGTGATTACATCGAATTAAAAAGCTTCTGCACAGCTTTTTAAGAAACCATCATCAAAATTAAACTGGAACTGATTGCATGGCAGAACATATTTGTCAACAGTACATCAGACAACTGTTTAATTTCCAAAATATATAAAGAGCTCATACAACTCAACACCAGGAAGACAAATTATCCAATTAAAAAATGGGCAAAAGACCTGAATAGACACTTCTCCAAGGAGGACATACAGAGGGCACATAAACATATGAAAAAATGCTCAACATCACTACCTATCAGAGAGATGCAAACTAAAACGACAATGATATATCACCTCACACCTGCCAAAATGGCTATCATTAATAAATCAACAAACAAGTTGATTTATTAATGGTGAGGATGTGGAGAACAGGGAATCCTAGTGCACTGTTGGTGGGAATGCAGAATGGTGCAGCTACTGTGGAAAACAGCATAGAATTTCCTCAAAAAACTAAAAATGGAACTGCCTTTTGACTCAGCAATTCCACTTCTGGGAATATACCTGAATGTGGGGAACAGACAGGCATGGAGAGATGTGGGAAGCAGACAGGCTTGGTTTAAAAGACTCTGACCACTGTGCAGAGCCGCCCCCAGCTGGGCCCTTAGCCAGCAGGTTGTCTTCCAGGCCTGCTCTGAATTCCAACCTCTGAGGGATTTTAAAGATAGAATAGAAATACAAAGTGGCTTTTAAGGAAAAGGGAACCTGCTCTGTTTTTCTCTATAAAGCCTCAAATCCTTGTCAGTAAAATGTGAAGAACAGAATGATTAAGTAAGAGGAAATGCTTTTGACCTTGTGTAAAATACCTGGATGTTTCAACCCTGTATTGATCTGCATTTCCCTTTCACTCCCTACCATTTGAGGAAGGGCTGCATATTTCCCTTAAGTACTTTCGCATGTGGAAAGTGGATAAAAACTCTGGCTAATAAAGAAATGGGGGTGATTTTCCACTAGAGAAAACCCCCTCCCTTCCTTCCTCAGATGGAGAGTGTCTGAGTAGTTTCTTCATCCACTGTGAGGGACCCAGAGTCTCTCTCATCTGAAGAATCCTGAAACACCAATTCAAAAGAATTTATGCACCCCCATGTTCATGGCAGCACTATTTACAATAGCCAAGATTTGGAAATTGCCTAAGTGCCCATCAGTAGATGAGTGGATAAAAAATGGATGGTACATCTATATAAGGGAATACTATGCAGCAGAAAGAAAGTAGGAATGTTTACCTTTTATGATAGCATGAATGGACCTGGAGTACATTATGATAAGTGAAATAAGCCAGTCACTGAAAGACAAATACCATATGATCTCAGTTGTAAGAGGAATCTAATTAACAAAACTAAGTAGTAAGCAAAATAGAACCAGAGGCATAGAATCATGGAACACACTGACAGCTATAAGAGGAGAGGGGGAGACAGTGACTGATTGAAAGAAGGTGAAGGGATTAGTCAAAGAACATATATGCATCACCCATGGAGTTGGGCAATGGTGTGGGATTGACTATGGAAGTGGGGGGTGGGCTGGGTGGAGGATGGCGAAGGGTGAAAAATCGGGATAACTACAATAGCATAAACAATAAAATAGTTAAAAATAAATTTAAATGTTTTATATTTTGAAGTAATTTTAAATATATAGAAAATAGCCAGAACTCCCAGATTCCCTTCAACCAGAATACCTAATTGTTATCATTTTACCATACTTGTTCCATCGTGCCCTTCTCCACTTCTCCACAGACATATGTGCATATATTGACCTAATGTAAACACACATACAAAATGTGTACATACATGTGTATATAAATACAAACTCAAGCATGTATTTGTGTGTATGTTTATGTATATATCTATATCTATATATATATCTTAGTCCATTTCAGAACCTTTTGAGAGCAAGCTGAAGATGCGATGCCCCATTATCCCTAAATACTCCAAAAACTCTATTGTGTATTTCTCTAAAACTAGAACATACGTCTACATAACTACCATACAACCCTCCAAATCAGGTATTCGGCATTGGCATATTATCACCAACTTCACAAACTCCATTGCAAATTTGCTTACTGTCCCACTATACTTGATCAAAGGTGGCTGTAATAGCTTTACTCTTTCTCCCATTGAGATGTGAGGTTTAATTACTTGCTCCTTGAACCTGGCTGACATTAATGATTGCTTACCAATACAATGCACAGAGCTCTGAACTGCCATATAAAAAGCCTAATTCCATGACACCACCATGCTGTAGCAGTCACAGGTAAACACTCCCTTTGACAGTTTCAGCTAAACCCAGCCTTCAAGCCATACCTGCTAAGTTTCGAGAAACCTGATAGAGAACTTATTGGTCTCTTCATTCCTGCCCACCTGCCAAAGTTGAATACCACATTGGACAGAAGAACTGTTCATGTAAGCCTGGCAAAACTTAATAACCTAAAATATCATCAGATATAATACAATGGCTATTGCTTTCTGTCACTAAGTTATGAGGGTCCATTTTGCCCAGAAATGGGTAATCAAAACACTTCACAATGTCTCATTCTCATTTTTCTTTCTAGTCCAATATCCCAGAGATATGCTCATATTTTGTTATCCTGTATTAGATTCCTTCAATCTGGGGCAATTATTTAACCTGTCTCTTTCATGTTCTTAGAGTTTTGAAGAGAAGACAACAGGCCTTACAGTCTGTAGGATAATTTTTTTCACTGGGCCCATCTAAAGATTCCTCATGACCTGGTTCAGATCATGCATATTTTTGGCATTAAAACCAGAGAAATTGTGTTGTGCTCTCTGTGGTGTATCACATTCATTGGGAGGCACCCAGTGTCAACATTTCCCAATGCTAGTGATGTGAATGTTAATGACTTGGACATAGTCTTCCACTTTAAATTCACAAGTTTTCTGCAGGTAATGATTAATATTTAATGAGGAGGTATTCCAATATTATAGTGATATCCTGTTTCTCAAAATCTACTTACCATCCTTAGTATTTGTGGACAATTTACAACTAAGTCATTCGCATCTGATGGCTGTCAAAAATGATTCTCTATTCCAACATTTATTGGAACTGTATTCTGAGGAATAGCTTTCCACTGAGTTACTTGATTACTTATTAATGTCTATTAGTATTTGTTAGTATTTTTTATTTTTTATTTTTTTTTTATTTTTGGTTTTTCAATTAAAGTTGTCCCATTTTTCCCCCATTGCTTCCCCCCCAAGCCCACCCCTTCTCCCACAATCATATTCCTCCCCATTGTCCATGTCCATGAGTCTTTTATACACGTTCCTTGACTAAACCCCAACCTTACTTATCCCCCTTCTCTCCCTCCTCGCTCCCCCCCATTGAATGCTATTCTGCTCTTTGTTCTATTTAGTTCTTTTGTTTGTGTTGTTCTTTAGTTTCCTGTGTTAGGTGATATCATATGGTATTTTTCTTTCTTTGCCTGGCTTATTTCACTAAGCATAATTCTCTCTAGTTCCATCCATGTTGTCGCAAATGGCAGGAGTTCCTTCTTTCTTTCTGCTACATAGTATTCCATTGTGTAAATGTACCACAGTTTTTTAATCCACTCATCTATAGATGGGCACTTAGGTTGTTTCCAGCACTTAGCTATTGTAAACAGTGCTGCAATGAACATAGGGGTGCATAAGTTCTTTTGAATTACTGTTTCAAGATTCTTCGGGTAGAATCCTAGCAGTGGAATCGCTGGTTCAAAAGGCAGTTCCATTTTTAATTTTTTGAGGTAATTCTATACTGTTTTCCATAGTGGCTGTACCAGTCTGCGTTCCCACCAACAGTGCAGTAGGGTTCCCGTTTCTCCACATCCTCACCAGCACAAGTTGTTTGTTGATTTGTTGATGATAGCCATTCTGACTGGTGTAAAATGGTATCTCATTGTGGTTTTTACTTGCATCTCCCTGATGGCTAATGTTGTTCAGTATTTTTTCATGTGTCTATGGACCTTCTGTATGTCCTCTTCGGAGAAGTGTTTGTTCAGGTCCTTTGCCCATTTTTTAATTGGGTTGTTTGTTTTCTTGATGTTGAGTCATATTAGCTCTTTATATAATTTGGAAATCAATCCCCTGTCTGTGATGTCATTGGCAAATATGTTTTCCCATATGGTTGGTTTCCTTTTCATCTTGCTGATGTTTTCTTTTGCTGAGCAGAAACGTTTTACTTTGATGTAATCCCATTTGTTTATTTTTTCCTTTATTTCTCTTGCTTTAGGAGATGTATCGTGAAGAAATTGTTACACGAGATATCTGAAATTTTCTTGCCTATGTTTTCCTCTAGGACTTTTATGGTGTCATGGCATACATTTAAGTCTTTGATCCATCTTGAGTTTATTCTCGTGTGTGGTGTAAGTTGATGGTCTAGTTTCATTTTTTTGCAAGTCCCTATCCAGTTCTCTTAGCACCATTTGTTAAAGAGGCTCTTCTCACTCCATTTTATGTTCCTTCCTCCTTTATCAAATATTAGTTGGCCATAGAGGTCTGGGTTTATTTCTGGACTCTCTATTCTGTTCCACTGATCTATATGTCTGTTCTTATGCCAGTACCAGGCTGTTTTGATCACAGTGGCTTTGTAGTATTGTTTGATATCTGGTGTTGTGATTCCTCCTGCTGTGTTCTTCTGTCTCAAGATTGCTTTTGCTATTCGGGGTCTTTTTTGGTTCCATATGAATTTATGGAGTATTTGTTCTAGGTCTGTGAAATTTGTCATTGGTATTTTAATAGGGATTGCATTGAATCTGTAAATTGCTTTGGGTAGTATGGCCATTTTGATGATGTTGATTCTTCCCACCCAAGAACATGTTATTTGCTTCCATTTATTTGTGTCTTCCTTAATTTCTTTCTTCAATGTTATGTAATTTTCAGAATACAGTTCTTTTATCTCTTTGGTTAAGTTTACTCCTAGGTACTTTATTTTTCTTGTTGCTATAGTAAATGGTATTTTCTTTTTTTGTCTCTGTCTCTGCTATTTTATTGTTGGTGTACAGAAATGTCTTAGATTTCTGTATATTTATTTTGTACCCTGCTATTTTGCCAAATTCACTTATTATATCGAGTAGTCTTTTAGTGGAGTTTATAGGGTTTTCTAGGTATACTATCATGTCATCTGCATATAATGATAGTTTTACTTCTTCTTTCCAAATTTGGATGCCTTTTATTTCTATTTCTTGTCTGATTGCTGTGGCTAGGACTTCCAACGTATGTTGAATAGGAGTGAAGAGAGTGGACAACCTTGTCTAGTTCCTGAATTCAGGGGGAATGCTTTTAGTTTTTGTCCATTGAGTATGATGTTGGCCTCAGGCTTCTCATATATAGCCTTAATGATGTTAAGGTATGCTCCCTATATTCCCATTTTGCTGAGTGTTTTCATCATAAATGGTTGTTGTACTTTATCAAATGCTTTTTCTGCATCTATTGATATGATCATGTGATTTTTGTCTTTCATTTTGTTTAGTTGATGTATTATATTTATTGATTTGCAAATATTAAACCATCCTTGCATCCCTGGGATGAATCCCATTTGATCGTGATGTATGATCTTTTTGATGTATTGCTGGATCCTGTTTGCCAACATTTTATTGAGGATTTTAGCATCTATGTTCATCAGTGATATTGGCCTGTAGTTTTCTATCTTTGTTGTGTCTTGACCTGGTTTTGGGATTAGGATAATACTGGCTTCATAGAAAGAGTTTGGGATTTTCCCCTCTTCTTGGATTTTTCAGAATAGTTTGAGGAGGATAGGAGTTAGTTCTTCCTTAAATGTTTGTAAAATTCGCCTGTGAAGCCATCTGGTCCAGGGCTTTTGTGTGCAGGGATATTTTGGATTACTGTTTCAATTTCCTTCTTTGTTATTGGTCTGTTGGGACTTTCCACTTCTTCTTGATTCAGTTTTAGAAGGTTGTATGTTTCTAGAAATTTGTCCATTTCTTCTAGATTGTCAAATTTCTTGCCATACAGTTGTCTGTAACTTCTAACTATCATTTGTATTTCTGTGGTATCAGTCGTGATTTCTCCTCTTTCATTTCTGATTTTGTTTATTTGGATCTTCTCTCTTTTTTTCTTGATTAGACTGGCTAGGCTTGTCGATTTTGTTTATTTTTTCGAAGAACCAGCTCCTAGTTTTGTTGATCTTTTGGATTCTTTGTTTAGTCTCTATGTCATTTAGTTCTGCTCTGAGCTTGATGATTTCCTTCCTTCTACTTGCCCTAGGCTTTGTTTGTTGTTGTTGTTCTAGTTCTTGTAGCTTTATGGTTAGGTTTTTTATTTGAGATTCTTCTATCCTTTTCAGATATGCCTGTATTGCTATGAACTTTCCTCTCAGGACTGCTTTTGCTGTGTCCCACAGGTTTTGGGTTGTTGTGTGCTAATTATCATTAGTTTCTAGAAATTTCTTCTTGATTTCTTCTTTGATGTCATTGTTAACCCATTCATTATTCAATAGCATGTTATTCATTCTCCATGAGTTTCGGTGTTTTTGATTTTTTTCTCTGAGGTTGACTTTTAGTTTCAAGGCATTGTGGTCTGAAAAGATGTTTGATATGATTTCAATTTTCTTGAATTTGTTGAGGCTTGTTTTGTGTCCTATCATATGGTCTATCTTTGAAAATGTCCCATGTGGACTTGAAAAGAATGTATATTTTGCTTCTTTGGGGTGGAAAGTTCTATATATATCAGTTAAGTCCATGTGGTTTAGTGTGTTGTTCAATGCCTGTATATCCTTGGTGTTTCTTTGCTTCGGAGATCTGTCTATTGTTGATAATGGAGTGTTGAAGTCCCCTACTATGAGTGTGTTGTTGTTGATATCCTTCTTGCGGTCTTCTAGTATTTGCTTTATGTATTTGGGTGCTCCTATGTTGGGTGCATATATGTTTATCAATGTTATATCTTCTTGATGGATTGTTTCTTTAAGTATTATGAAATGTCCTTCTTTGTCTCTTTTTATTGCCCTTGCTTTGAAATCCATTTTGTCTGATATGAGGACTGCTACCCCAGCTTTTTTTTCTGGCTCATTTGCTTGGAATATTTTTTTATATCCCTTTACTTTCAGTCTGTGTACATCTTTTGTTTTGAGGTGTGTTTCTTGTAGACAGCAAATATGTGGGTCCTGTTTTCTTATCCATTCCATTATCCTATGTCTTTTAATTGGAGCATTTAATCCATTTACATTTAAGGTTATTACTGACGTGTATTTATTCATTTCCCTTTGTACCTCTGTTCCTCTCCTTTTTTCTTAGAACTCTCCCTTTAGCATCTCTTGCAATGCTGGTTTGCTGGAGATGTATTCTTTTAGTCTTCCTGTGTCTGAGAAACTCCTTATTTCACCTTCTGTTTTGAATGAGAGCCTTGCTGGATTGAGTATTCTTGGTTGTAGCCCTTTGTTTTTCATTGCTTGAAATATTTTTGACCATTCCCTTCTGGCTTGTAGTGTTTCTGTTGAGAAATTGGTCGATAGCCTTATTGGAGCTCCCTTATATGTTATTTGCTGTTTTTCTCTTGCTGCTTTTAGGATTCTCTCTTTGTCTTGGAATGTTGCCATTTTAATTATGATGTGCCTTGGAGTGGGTTTGGGGGGGGTTCCTCTTCATTGGTACGCTCTGTGCTTCCTGAACTTGTATAACTTTTTCTGTCATGAGGTTCGGAAAATTTTCTGTCACTATTTCTCCTATCAGTTTTTCAATTCCATGCTCCTTTTCTTCTCCCTCTCTAATTCCAATGATCCTGATATTATTTCTTTTCATGCTATCCTGTAATTCCCTTACATCTTGTTCATACTTTTTCAATCTTTTTTCATTTTGCTGCATTGTCTGGAAGTTTTTCTCTACATTATCTTCTAACTCACTAATCCAATCCTCTGCTTCGTTTAGTCTGCTTTTGGCTGATTCTACTGTGTTTTTCAGTTCAGAGATTGAATTCTTCAATTCTTCCTGGTTCTTGTTAACAGTTTCTATGTCTTTTTATTATGGTGGTGTAGTTCTCTGCAAGTTCCCTGTACTCTTCTTGGAGCTGCTGGTAACTTCCTTGGAGATTGTCATAGTTGTTTTTAAGGTTGTCAAGTATTTGAGCTTCTTTACCACCATTGTTTTGAATTCTATGTCTGACATTTGGGCTATGTCTATTTCATCTACCTCTCTTTCTGGAGATTCCTCTTTTCTTTTCATTGAGGGGTTATTTTTGCATCTTACCATGTTGGATTCTTCTTGTTTGTTTTTATTTTTTGGGTAATGGTTTGCTTTGACTTCCCTCCTTTGTGGTGTGAGATTCCTTATCAGAGATCTGGGGGTTTCAGTGGTGCAGTCTCTTTGATCTCCTGAGCCTGATGTTCTTGGTTTACCCTTTATGTCGTTTGTTTATGCTGTCCGGTTATATTTCAAATGTTCTTTGGTAGGATCTTCCTTCTGGCTAGTTGACTGAGAGTCACTCTATCCACTTTGTCTTGAGTTCTTTTGTGGAGATGCTGTTAAAAACATAAAAACACAGCCCAGGCAGGAGACCCACACCCTCAAAAATATCCCCCACCCTCTATCCCGCTATCATCAGCCAACGAGCCAGTATTAATATAAATATAAAAAAATTAGAGCTTTTATACTATAAGAAAAATAGATAAGAGTTGCTTTTAGGGAGGAAAAATAAGCTTTTTGATAGAGGGGATGATAGATTAACAATAGTTGAGACTATGCAAGCCAGTAGGTAATATTTAATTATATGTTAATAAAAATAGAAGAAAAGGATGTAAGAATGCAGAATGTAGTAAGAAAGTAGGATTGTATTGAATTGGATTTATATGGTAATTATATTGTATTTATTTAGAATAAAAGGAGGGCTAAACTTAGACACACAAACAAATAAACAACGATTAAAAAGGAAGAATGAAAAGAAAAGATTATATAGAACACATTAGAGATACAGTGGGGTTTTTTTTTCTTTTTTCTTCCCCTCCTCTTTTTTTTTCCCTTCCTCTCCCCCTCCTTCTTCCCCCCCCCCTTTTTTTTAGAAAGGGAGGGGGAAAAAAAGATTGCTTTTACTCAGTTCAGCCTTGGTGTGTCTTCTTTTTCTGCGTCCCCAGCTGGTCTAGTGTGGCGGTTCAGAGGTTCTTGTTCCTTGCAGCAATGTTGTGTGCCACGGTGGCCAGCACAGCGCGCTCCCTTGCCGCCTGCTGGAGCCAGCTGAGGTGTCCTTGCGCACGCGTCCCTGCACACCCAATGTGGCCCGAGAGCTTGCCCCACGATTGGTGCCTATTGACCCCGGGCTGAGGTGTTTTCACACTCGTATGCCCATGCCCTTAGTCCCCCTGAGCTGAGATCCGGGAGTTGGTCTCTTGCCTCTTAGGGCGGGGCCGCAGACACTTGTGCTCAGTGGAAGTGAGCGTCTGTGAGTCACTGCCGCCCACTGTTCCCGTGCCGCAGCTGCCCGCCTTCCCTCACCCGTCTGGGTGGGCAGACGCAGAGCCTGAGCTAGTGGTCTGCTTTCTGGCCTGGGGCCTGGTGCCCACTGGAGCTGGCTTGGGGTGTCTGCGCACGGTCTTCTGCATGTTCAGTGGGCCCTCCCTGTGCCCATTGGGGCACTGATCTTATGTCCGTTGGGGAGTGTCCGAGGGGCGCCTGGACTCACGGCACCACACACCTGGGCCAGTGAATGAGGGCACTTCCCTATGCGCGCCCCCGGGACCCAAGGGGAGGGTTGGGGAGTGGATGAGCGCGCCTCTGCGCCTGCACTCCTCAAGAATGGCCTACCACCCCCAAATGTTCCACCCCTCTCTGCAGTCCACTAGAGAAAAATATAAAGGAGAGTTATGTTCTCACTTGCCCGGTAGCACGCTGTCTCCTGTCCTTCAGTGCCAATGCCACTTGGTCGAGTCCCGTCTCTGCCAACAGGCAGAGATCCGCTCTCCTCCCCACTCTTCTCTGGGGTAGCCTGTAGTCGCCAAAAAGCCTTTGTGTACTTCCAGCCGCAGCTCGGGCAGCCGCCCCAGTCAGGAATCCCATTTCATCTCCTTTTCCTCTGCTATCCTCACTAAACAGGTTGTTCCCAGATGGATTTTCTCTAATCCAGCAGTGCCATGGCTCGACTCCTGCCAGTGGCCAGCTGCTCACTGAGATGTTCTGTCTGCAATTAGCCCAAACTTCAGACAGGGCTCGGGAGCCTGAAAGCGCAGCCTCCCCTCACTCCTCCACCATCTTCCGATGCTCAGTATTTTTTATTTTTTAAATGAGTGGTAACCTGCTACTATCTGTATTTTGATACACAAGTCACCCTCTATTTGTCCATTAGGAGTCCCTGCAAATGGGCTATTTTGTCCTTTTGGGACATGATTATACAATATTTGAGGACTGACTGACTTTTTTTCACAAAATACTTAAAGCATATCTGGGACCTTACTTGCTCCCCTCCTGGAATCAGCCATCTCCTTTAGTGGAGAATGATATTTAGAAAGCAATTCTGGGACTCCTTGCTCCTGCTGCATCATTGTTTATGAACTAGGAAATGTCTATATTATCTATATAATTTTACATATGTAATATCTTGGGTTGGCCAAAAAGACACACTTATCATTTTCACCAAAAACTTTGTTGATTTGGTTTTTTTGAGTATGTCAGCTATCTTCTGCTATTGGCTTCTAGTGGGTAGAGGCCAGGGGGGCTGCTAAACATCTTCAAATGCATAAGACTGACCCACAGCAATGAATTATTTGGCCAAAATGTCAAGAGTACCATGGAACTTCAGAAACAACTTTTGACATGTTCAACCAGTCACAAAATCTTCTCCATACACTGCACAAATCTTTTTTTTGTTTCAGTTGTGTTTTAACCTTTCTTGAAATAATAAAACATAATACACTGAAAATGTTGTGTATCATCTTCCATCTTCAATATTAAAATGGCTACACAAAAATTCACCAATTTTGATGTTTTTTAAATGCACACTGATATGATAGCTGTCACAATACAATCTAATAAAATTATTTCAAATGAAGCTAAAGACAACTAAGCACTACTAGAGAGCCATAGTACATGAAAAAATAAATAAACTTTTTGGCCAACCCAATATTTTCTATTCTACTAAGTGTAGACAGTTCTTAGGGATAGTACAACACAGAGTGAGACCAATAGGAAGTTGAAAATACAACCAGACCATGTATCATTACTCTTTCTCTTACTTATTTGTATTACTCTGGACCTTGAACTTACTTGAGCCTCAGTTTTAAGAGAAAAATAATGCTTGTTTTGAATGTGTGCCACAAAGTTTCAGATTGAACGTGTAGACTGCCAGAGCAGGACTGTAGCTGTTGTAGCAGTTGTTACAATCATCATCAGGAGAAATTCTAACATAATTCTGAAACTCCTTTTAAAAACACTTCAGTGTAAAACATAATACAAGTTTTTAAATACTTTTCAATACACCTCATGTCCTACAGGATAAAATATATAAACTCTTGTGTGTCTTAAGAGATTTTCCATGAGCTGGCTTCACCTCATATCTTCAGCCTCACTTCCCAACTCTCACTAATTGTCACTTACACTGCAGCCAATCTCAAGGCCTTGCATTTCCTTAACTTCAGTATGTTATTCTCCTTCTATGCTTTGCACATACTATGGTTCCAACTTAAATTGTTTTTTACTTACACTTCAAGTGCCAAGTAAGTTCATTTTTTTCTGGAAACCTCCCTTAATTATTTTCAAAACAAGCAGGGTTAACACTTCCATCTGTGAGACCTCAGCTCTGTCAGGTGCCTTCACTATATGTACACAGCACTTGTCACAACCTGTGCAACTTTTTATACCCACACACACCTACACCCACCCACACACCCACTTGATTGGGAGCTCATTCAGGATAAGGACTACATCTGTTCATTTCAATATTCCCAAGATGTACAGGTTTTTGGACGATAATTCTATTCTTGCTAATAATAAAATTTCAATTAATATTTAATAAAAGATCCTTATAATGGTTATAATGACCAATAATTATTGATCACTTATAACTAATTATTCAGTACTGTCCTAGCACTATCTATTGTTTATATAAAATAAACAGAATAAAACCATGCTATGTCCATTACAAAAGATCTCTGTTCTGTGAATTAGAAAAATAAGAATTAAAAGAGTTACTAATTTGTGTAAGTTCGCAGCATCTAGTAAAACTGCCATCAGGGCCTAAGCTATTAGTATGTCTGTAATGCAGAAAATATATACGATGTATTTTAATACCATAGTAAATATAAGAAAAGTGTCATTTAAAATAATCTTGTCACATTTATTATGCGCTTTATTTTCGTCGTCGGCAGCCGTCCGTCTCGAGAGATGATGGTGTAGCTTCTTAAGAGTCTATCTGCACCGCCAAGAATGATTGTGCAGTCCGACTCGGGAGTGACACGGTATCTGTCTCCTCCCGTGTTGAATCGACATCTTGCGATGATGCTGGAGTGTCCTCTCCAGTGAAACTGAAGCTACAGAGCCTGGGCAGGGTGATATGGAGGGTCTGCTGTTGCCCATGCAGCAGACCCCCTCTCTCTTCGCAGCTGAAGGGTCCAAGGGAAAGACGGAGTCAATACAGCTTGGCTTCAGGTGCGCCGCAGGAGTTGCCGGTGTTGAGTACAACGTCAAACCGCCTTAGGGACTCCGGCTCCGGATTTTCTGTCGGGGTTTACTCCCTTAGCCTTTCCCCTGACTGGAAGATCAAACCAGCGACACTTAGCTCGCAGGCCGACGCTCAATCCACTGAGCCAAACCAGCCAGGGCTATGCTTTATTTTAACTTGACAATAAAATATTCAATATAATGAGAGTAGGTTTTGAGGGTTTAGCTAAACTCCTCTGTAACCTTGTTGCCTTGGCTGCATTTGGTGTGGCTAAGCAGCCTGCAGGAGACTTGACCCAATGCTCGCCCCTCCTGGATAACTGTCTGTAGGGCTGCAAGTAAATGTAAGTTCCTGTGCCTCCCCAAAGGATCCTTGTGATGAAAAGTTTCCACTGCCTCTCAGGGCCTTCCCTTCATGTGCACCTTAGATAAGATCCCCAAGATCATAATCAAAGTCCCACTCCTTTGGTTGGAATAGACCAATTCAGACTTTGCCTGGGAACTCAAAAGCACTCCACCCACAGACGCCAATGAAGCCACATGCATTAGGTCCTGCCTCTCTCTGCCTGCACCCTGCCTTGACCTCAACCACATGGCCCCTCAAGGCATACCATGTACCTCCTCCAGGACTTGTAAGGAACTTCTCTGTTTCCATTCCCTTGTGATCTTTTGTTAAACTGAGGCTTACCATCCGATACTCCAAAGCTCTACTTAACGAATGATCATTTAACAAAGTCACAAAGGTAACCCATGTGCAAAGGGTATGCGCTAAACAGTTTACATGCATTAACTCATATAATAACTCCTAGATGAGAAAAACTGACATTCATGGAATTTGAATGTCACAGAATCAGTAAATGGCAGAGCCAAAAATCCTCTGTTATGGTTCAAAGTTTATTTTACTGAACCACTATGTAATCCTAGGATTTTCAAAATATAAAAATAAAGCCATCCTTATACACAAAGAGACAAAACATATCACAGATTGTGTGAAAAAAAATTAGACAAGAAATAAATTCTAATAGGAGGAATTGACAATGGCCTAAGGCAGGGTTTGGCAAACATTTTCTGTAAAGGGTCAGATAGTAAATATTGTAGGCTTTGTGCTCCAGAAAGTCCCTGTCACAGCTACTCAACTCTGTGGTTATGGCAATAAGGCAGCCAAAGACAATACATGAATGACTGTTTTGTGTTTCAATAAAACTTTATTTACAAAATCAGGCAATGGGCCAGAGTTTGCAATCTCTTAGACTAATGAACTGGATGTTTTAACCATAAAAAAAGTATATTGAAAAGAAAACCACTGAGACTGACATTATATGCCAAAGCCTATAGTGCTAAGGAGAAAGGATGAAGTGTAGGAAAGATGATAAAAGGAAACAATGAAAGTGCAAGTGATCCTCAAGGCAAATATAAAAACTGCTGATTTTCCTGAAAATGGCTAAAAGAGAAACTTCTATTGGGCAGGGAATGTGTAAGATATTGTGTAAAATCTAAGCTTAATGGAGTTTCTTAGAAACACATGGTCACTATTGAAAGTTAGAAGTAAATACTTTTTGTTTCTAGGTATATATCCATGTAGAATTACTTTATTATTGTACATAACATTTCAGCACCTAAGAAATCTGTAAACATTATTCTCATATACATTGTGATAAGTTAAAGCAATCAATCTCAAATCATAGTATATATTAGCTTTTGAAATGTTCACTAAATATGTTGACTCCAGTGCCCCAGCACCAGAGATACTGCTTCAAAAAGGCTTGGGTGGAGTACCACACTTTATTCTCATGAAAATGGTCCCAGAATCACACATGAGAAATCCTCAACTCAAGCAATAATTACATGTATGTCATATGTTATACAAAATAGCAAGGAGCTTCTGGGGAGCTGAAAGTATATATAGATGTAAATTCTACTGGGTCACCAGGGATAGTCAAAAAGCAAGAAACAGACTTAAACACTGGCTAACTTCTAGGACAGCACATGGATCTCAAGAGAGAGGCATTTCTGGGAAGTTCTGTGTGTAGAAGTTAGATATTAAGAAGCTACATCCATCCAGGTTCATAGTAATCCAGGCACCTGATCATATAACAACCATATCTATTGGCCTGCTGGGTTCCCCACTGTATTCATTTCCTTTGCTTCCATTGGAAAACAAAAATGACTACAAACTTATTCATATAAAGTACAAAACAACTTGAATACCTTACAGGTGTAGGGGTTCCAACTCTGAAACAGGTCTCACTGGTCCAAAACCAAAACCTAGACAGGTTTGCACTCCTTTTAGAGATATGAAAGGATATTCAATTTCCTTTCTTTTTCTAACTTCCAGAAGTCACCTACCCTTCTGTGGCCCCTTCTGCCATTTTCAAAGCTAGTAAGAGAGTGTCTTCACATGTCTCACTCTAACCTAGCAAAATAATTCAATATAATCTATTTAATTTAAAAATCAGCTGACAGTCTTAATTTCATCTTCAACTGAATTCCCTAAAGCCACAGATTATTCACAGGTTCTTAAGATTAATAACTGGACGTCTTAGGAGAAGAAAATGTTAATTACTCTTCCTGCTATACCCAAAGAGAAGCTCTCTCTCCAACCACAAGAAAATTGGAAGTGGAAAAAGAAAAGAGATTCTATAAGAAAGTGAGATTAGGCTTCTAAGAATGTTAAGGTTATTGAAGAGACTGTCTGGCACTGCACCTATACATTTGGAGTAAGGTGCAGGCTGGAGCCATTCAACACTGGGGAAAAAAAAACAAAACAGAAGAATCATATGACATAGCTGCAAAGTGAAATTAGGTGATCACAGAACATGAGAGGAAGACCTATTATCTGAGAAAAGAGAAATAAAAGACAATGTTATAAACTAAAGTTTGTGCCCCCTCTCCCCATCAATTCATGTTGAGACTGAATTTAGAGATGGTGCCTCTAAGGAAGTAATTAAGATTAAATCAAGTAATATGAGTGGGGCCTTAATCCAATAGTATAAGTGTCCTCATAAGAAGAGACACTAGAGATCTCTTGTTCTGTCTCTGTCCCCACAGGCATGTTCTGAGGAAGGGCCTATGTAAGGACAAAGAGAGAGCCTTAAACAGAAACCAGATGAGCCAGAACATTAGCCTTGGACTTACAGTCTTCAAAACTTTGAGACCATAAATACCTATTGTTTAAGCCACCCAGTCTATGGTATTTTTTAAAAGTAAGTGTGAGCAGATTAATGCAGAGGAACAAATGACCCAGGTAGGAGATAAGTAATGATTCTCTCAGCAAGAACACATGGGCACCTTGTGGAACTGAAAGTTCAGGAAACACATTCCCATGTTTCAGCTATTCAGCCCAACCTCACACCAGGTAAATGAGTCAATTTATTATATTTAATAAGTTATCAGAGATACCCCTTAGGAAACATTTTCTGTAGTAATAGATCAATAGTTTTCCATCTCTTGTAATGAAACTCCTTTGAAAAAATAAGTGTTTTGTGAATATCAGTTGTGTGTTTATCCTTATAGGATACAAATGTATATAAGAATTATGAATAAATCAGAGCAATATATTAGATGCAATGACATCACTGGGGTACATTTATTTGATAAGATCAAATGTTACTTGTATTTTCAAATTAAGAATTGAAGCCTTCCTGAAAAATTAAAACATTCAATCTGTCTTCACAAAACACTTCATATTCATGAATCAATCATTCTTTTTGATAGAATAAATTTGTTCTTAATAATCACAATGCCTTTTGTAACATATAAGGTCACATAATCATTGAACTTTAGAATATGAAAATAACTTAAAATATTGTATTTTTCAAGTCCATCCCTCTATTACTAAAAAAATAAGGATTCCTTTCTAAAAAGAGGGCCTCATAGCCCTGTAATCCTATGTTTTTCCCCTTCCCTATACTTTTCCAGAGTTTGCCTCTAGTTTTCCCCTTTCCAATACTTTGTTTCATACTAGGAAGTATGGGAGCAACATAGGGAACACCAGGACAGCTTGAGGAGGAATTAGGAAATCTTAGAAAAGAAGGGGGCAGAAAAGGAGAGAGGAAGTGAGAAAGGGAGAGAATTATTGGTTTTTTTCTTCCCTTGACATACAAAATGAAACCAGTAAGTGCAGTCCTACAGCCACAAGTTTCACTACTCTTGCACGTGCTATATTTATAGGGATTGAGCTTTCTATTTTGTAGCTTTGAAGTTGGATTTTACTACCAAGAAAAACTACTCAAACCAACCCTTTGTTTAATTTGCTTCTTTCTTTGATCAACTAATTTGACTAGTCAAGTCAAACTAGTGAGCCCATTTGCTAATATGGATGCCTCCCAAGATGTGCTCTATTAACAGCACTGCCCAATTTTCCTCTCATTTACTTTTCCTCTTGTTTCTCACTATACTTTGTTGAGGTAAAGGTAATAAAACAATAATCCACATTTATGCAACCACCTAATTCTTACCATTAACCAAACCAATAAAGATATTTTATAACACTGATGAAAAATAGAAGGGGTCAACCCTAAATTGGAAAAAAAAAAAAAAAAAAGATAGTTGCAAAATTCAAAAGGAAAAGCAGATTCATTAATATCTTAAAATTTACTCATAAATTTAAATTAGCTAAATATGTATTAATTTTTAGTGTTCTGGTGATGTGTAAGTAGTTAAGGATATAAACACTAAAAATGACATTTTAGGTAAAACAATGATCAGTTCCCCATCCAGAAGTGATGGGTAGAAATAAATAAATGAACAAAAATAAACAAAAGCACACCTCAAGTAAAACACTTCATTGTATTTCAAGAAACAGTAAACAATATGTTCATAAGGTGTAACTCCTGTACCATTAGTATGAGAAAGGCACAAGGAAGGCTGTGGTGAGACATCAGGCCAATTTCAGCTATCACCAGCTCGATATATGGATATCAAGGTACTCAAACCACATTAATATAAAACCATTCCCCTGAGAGCATAGGAGAATATTAGCACAGGCTATTCTTTTAGTCTTTTTATGTTTGTTTTGTTTCAAAATTGCTACAGAACTGACTGAGAACTTTAAATACAAAAGCCCAAATTTTGGGTTGTAATTGTGTTTCAACAGGATGCTGAGTCATTACTGCCTCATTTTCTTAGAATTTTTTAAAGTTATTACCAAGATTATTTATAAAGATACATCAACTACAATAGAAGTCACAGAAGCTGTAACTTCTATTTCACTCTGCGGGGTGCAAAGAACAGAGAGATGCTAATTCCATAAGGGCTTCAGAAGAATACCAAAGCAAAGCTGCAAAGGCATTTTAGGAGTTTGGGAGGCTCAGGCAAAAGTCCACATGGCCTACAGGGTAGAGGATTGTTCAGCAGTTTAAAGGAAGGGTGGAACTTGTATAAATTAAGGAATGAAATTCAAGAGTGAACCTCATGCAGCAGAAATGTAGTGTACAATGATTTAGAAATGTATCTAGTGCAGAACAAAACCCGGGCTCTCTGGAGAATAGAAGGAAAGAATTTGAGAGGTAAAAGGCAAAATAGAGTGAGACTTAAATTTTAGATTTAGGATATGGAGGTTTGTTTTTCACCCAGATTTCCAAACCTTAGTTCTTTTGAGAACAAGTCAATAATCTAACCTCATTTGTATGGATTAAAAGCTGATGGAGAGAATCTGAACACAAGATGTCGATATGCAAGGATGGAATACGCTCTGGAGAAAAAATATTAGCTTCCTAGCTTATAGGTCTATAGCCCGGTGTATTTCAAGGCATTTGGAGCAATTGCGGGATGTTAAGTATAACAACAACATTAGTGATACATTCAAATCTTTTAAATATTCATGTATGTTATTTTATTACTCAGGAAGGAGTAGTGCAGATGAAACAGTGTTTTGTAAAAGTCATCCGGGTAAAATCTATAAAACTTTTAAAAAAAGAGAATAGTGGCAGGAGATGTACTAGAAGACTGTTACTTGGAAAAAATAAAAGGCACTAAGATTATAAAGGAAGAAAATTGTTACATTTGGAAGGAATTGTAAAGTTACCTTCAGAACCGGAGCATAATTTCAGCAAAATTTAGAAGTGTGGTGGACTGCTGTTGACTTCCTGAGACCTGGATTAGTTTACACCTCCTGCTTACATTTCCATCAGTCCTGAAGATGGAAACATGAAGAAATTCTATACTACCAGTTCAGAAGTAGGTACCTTCAGGCTTGAAGACAGGAGGAAACATGAGGCATATAAGCTAATGATTCTCAAGCTACTATATCAGTATCAGCTGGGAACTGTTGGCTGCCCAATTATAAGGCTCTACTCCTCATCTACTAAATCAGTTGCTCCCCAAGTAGAGCTCATGTTGTGTTTTAACAAGTTCTCCAGGTGATTCCGATGCATGCTCAAGTATGACGGTTGCTGGTATAACCAATAGCTATAACAGAAGTAAAGAAGTAACTGAAGTAACAGAAGTAACTGGTTTTAGCTGAAGACCTGAGAGAGTGCCTTCATGAGAGAAGGGGGGGTCTATTCAAAAATGGTAATTTAATCACTCCATGGATAATTAAGTAATTCAGTCTGCACATGCCCAAACAATGCAATTGTATTAGGAATGACCCCCCTGAAAATACATATAGGAAAATAATTGAATTATCAAAATCCAACTCAATATTTTACAAAGCCAAATCAATTTTAATTTTTATTTCACTTCCTTTGGGATCACCCATTGACAGTAACTCCTCCTAGACACACAATCTGCTGTGTTAAAAAGGAAAAAAGAAATTATACCCAGAGAAAGGAAGATATTTGATAAATTTTTGCCCTGTCATACTGCCATCACACTTTTCTGAAGATTCATTATATTCAGCTGAAGAATATTCTTTCATAAACTTTTATTTAGTAATGTGCTTCACTATTATATATTCAGAATATATATATATATGTATATGTGTGTGTGTGTGTATGTATATGTGTATATATATAGTTTTTTTCCCCAGCACAGGGCTAGGTGTTTCTAAACTATTTTGATAAATGCAATAAAAGTTAAAATGAAAAGAAATGAAATTCTATCTCATAGTACCTATGAATCACCACTATAAGAAGACCCACACTACATACTTGCCTAAATGTTTTTTTTTTTTGAAGTGTAGATTGTTTAAGTTTTGCCATAGAACACCAACATTTCCAAAAGAAAAGAAAAAAAAGACAGAGAAAAAACTGAAGTCATTAAAGCTTTGATCTCCTACTCATTTCAACTCAGTTTCAAAGTCAGGCTAGTTATAAAAGTTCTAGACATGCCACACCATGTTTTATTTCTGTATTGTTACTTACTTTTATATAGAATTTGGAAATCATATCAAAGGAAATATTTTAAATCATTCCAGACTCTAGGTTAAACCGAGGCAGCTTTTATGTATTTTTGAAATTTCCCATCCTGTAACTATCCAAGCTTTATTAAAGTGATCTGAAAAAGAAGAGCCAATTACCAAATATACCCAAATTGTGAAGGTATATAGGAAAATATTTATCCTTCTCATCTAATTGTTTGGCTTATGGGGATCCCAATAAAATTAGTTAGGGAAAGCTTGTGCCCTCAAATAGTATATTTTCAAGGTCCTTTAAAAGGAACAGAGATCATCAGAAATCCCTTCACGAGGATTATCCTTTCACCAGTAAGGAAGTTCTTCCTGTTGTCAATTCAAAGTCATGTTTGAAGTATTTTGAGATAAGATCTCTTAACTTACACAAAAGAAAAAATGGAAAACAGGTAACTGTTACCATTACATTGGTTTCCCCAAGTAGCCATCGAAACTCACCGGAGAGGAGATCTCAAAATATGCAGTTACTAAAATATCACTAAAATGATATTTCTGCTTTCCTAATGAAACAGGGTTAAAATAATTTTTATATACAGAACTTTATCACATTGGTCCATTTAACCATAAGTTTGTTATATATATAAAAGGAGAAATGGGATGTCAGACATTACATTTCTGTAGTACACAGCCGGGACTGCTATTATACAAATAATGCAGAAGCCTAAGGAACAGACCATTTTTAAAATCACACTGCAGTTAAAATGGTATACCAATAAACTTTTCTCACAGTTACACTTACCAAATTTATCTTTTCCTTCATTCAAAGTTTTTGAAAGATGTTCAAAAAAATATATATATGCAATAAGAAAAAAATTGTCTACAGTCTCTAAATGTCTTGAACTTTTAAATTGGGCCTTCTTTCAGGCAGATGCCATGACAGGAACATGTGTAATAGTGTCAAAAATAAAAATAAAGAAAAAAAAAAAAGGATTGAGGAAAACTGCATCTTATACCAGTTTTATATGCAGTGTACATTTTGATGGACTAGAAATGAGATAAAGATTATTAATTTTTGTTCATAACTTGTACTTTTCTAAAAAATCATTTTATAAAAAATAAAAATAAAAATGTCAATCCCTTTAAAGAAAGAAAGCGGAGGGAAGGGGAGGAAAGGAGATGTGGTGGGTGTCCTTCTATTTATTTTTTTAAATCTGTTATGCTTCCAGTTTTGCTTCCCCATGGGCTGTGCCTAGTTCCTTCAGAATTGAAGCAATGGAAGGAAAAGAGGAAAAGGGAAACCTCTTGACTGGCACAAATGTAATTTGTATTAATTTCCTCTAGGCTTGTCAGTGCAAAATAATTATTCTTTTTTAATCAGTTCTTCAGAGCACTTCTATTGCTGGGGACTCTCACCAACAGTTGCCTCCGCACAGGCTCTGTCTCCTGTGCATAAAAGCCCTTTGTTAGGCAATTCTACAGGACACTATGTTACATTTTTTTTAAACCTAGAAGCACAGGATCATCCTTAGCCTGGAACAACTGGATACACAAGCTATTCCCTAAGCTACTATGTCTCACTGCTCTATCAGAAGAGTATCCAGCCACAGTCTCTCTTGCCTCTGGGCTTTCTCAGATGTGGGTAGGGAACTATCTTCTTGGCAGCCCACAAATATTGGAGACACAGGTGTAATTCTTCAACCTGTCTCCTTGAAGCCCCTCTAGGCTTAAATGAGGAGGAAGCAGCCTCTTCAAAATGGGGGATTGAGTCAGCAGCATTCTAGCAACTCTTTCCAACAAAATTCTTACCACAGACTCAATCACTTCTATGCCTACACTTCAATATACTTAATGTAGATGAGGGGCAGAGAATTACAGAACATGTTTAAATCACTGCTCCTTTGCAAGCCCTGTTGGGTTATTCTATCTTTGTTTGGAAATGTGGAGAAATTTTCCATAAACTGTCTTCTAAAAACTAATGTCGAATACTAATTTAATATCAAGCAGAAGTTTGAAATTAGAACTAATATATTAAAATGGGCACTAATATAATATATAATATGGTTCATATGCACTAATATAGTATGTAATATATACCATTCACTATCAAAGTCTCTAGATCACACAACCAGTTCCCAAATCTTTCTAAATTTAGACCCTAACTTTCTATGTCTTCTATTTGGAGCTCCAGTAATGCAAATTTTCTTGAGATTGCCTGCACTCTCTGTATTTTTTCTTGTCTTCACACCTCCGCACATGCTCTGCTTTCTACATGAAATAAGTTAATAATCTTTGACAAATATATTCTGTGTGACCACCCTCTCCAATAAAGACATAAAGCATTTACTTCCCACCAGAATAGTCTCTTCTGACCCTTTGCAATCAATTTACTGTCCTACCCAAACCTTAGGCTGCCACTATTTTGTATGCTCTTATTTCGGATTAGTTTTGTCTGTTCTAGAACTTCATGTAAGTAAAATCATATTGCAGAGGTTGGTAAATGATGGCTCATGGGCTAAATCCAGCTTGGCAGCTATTTTTAAAAACAAAGCTAGATTGGAAACACAGCTACACTCAATTATTTGAACCTTACCTATCACTGATTTCATGCTACAGTGGCAGAGCTGAGAAGTTGTGATAGAGTCCACATGGCACAGAACCTAAAATACTTACAATTGTTGCAGAAAAATTTTGCCAAACTTCATCATACAGAGTGTACTCTTTGTGTCTGGCTTCTAGCCTTAAGTATGTTTGAGAGATTATTTCATCAATGTTGTTACGTTCCTTTTTATTGTATCAGTTGTTCACCCCTTTATCATTGATCAGTATTAAATTATATGAATGTAACACAATTTCTTTATCAACTCCTGTTGATTAAAATTTGTGTTTTTTTAAGTTTTGGTAGTCCCTCTCTATATCACAATTCACTTATCACAGCCTCACTGTATTGCAGGATTTTTAAAAATATTATATTTAATTATTTATCGCAGATTTTTTGCTATATCACGGGATTTTCCGGTACTGTATACATATGTTGTTAAAGTTACATAGGTTTAAGAGTATAGAATAAATGTAAGGTTCCTACTTCGCAGGGGGGTCTAGAATGTAATACCCGCAATAAGTGAGGGAATACTGTATAACATATTTTATAAATATAATTCTAATATATAAATAAAATGTTTTTTGAAGAATAGATGTGTTTAATGTTGTCAAAACTCAATTTGTCATTTTTTAAATGTTTTGTGTTTTATGTGACCTAAGAAATCTGGTTACTCCAAAGTCATAAAGAATCTGAACAATACTTTTTGTAGAAATATTGTATTTCTTGCTTTTATACTGTGTTCTGGTAGGTTGATGTTTATTTTTTTAATTAACTTATTTGTTTATTTATTTTTAGAGAGAGGGGAAAGGAGAAAGAGAGAATGAGAAACATCACTGTGTGGTTGCCTCTCACTTGTGCCCCCAGCTGGGGACCTGATGTGCAACCTAGTCATGTGCCCTGACTGGGAACCAAACCGGTGACACTTGGCTCATAGGCCGTTGCTCGGTCTACTGAGCAACAGCAGCCAGGGCTGATGTTTACTTTTTAAATACACATATCCAATATCTCAGTAACACTTGTTGAAAATTATAATTTCTCCCAATTAACTAGTAACTTTGTAGAAAATCAATTAATACTATATGTGTGGGTCTGTTTCTAGAATATCTCTTCTCTTACATTAATTTATAGGTTTTTTTAATAAAGTAAATCAAGAGTCAGGAAGTTATCTTTTATTTTCTATCAAGACATCAAAAAAGATCTGCTAGATTTTTTTTTGTTCTTTTTGCTTTGATTCTTCAGCTGGATTTAGAAATTGGCCATCATAACAGTTTTTCCAAACTGAATTCGGTCTATCACTTTATTTATTTACATTTCTTTCATTTCTCTTAGCAATGCTTAGTAATTTTCAGTTTAAAAGTTCTGCACATATTTTATTTAATCTAAACCTATTCATTTATTACAGTAGTTTATAGTATAGTTTGATATCAGGAGTTTTGATACCTCCAGCTTTGATCTTCTTTGGCAAGATTGTTGAGGTATTCCAGGACTTCTTTTGTTCCACATAAAATTTTTAGGATATTTGTTCTAGTTCTGTGGTGTATGCTATTGGTATTTTAATAGCAATTGCATTGAATGTGTAGGTTACTTTGGGTAAAATGGCCATTTTAATAATGTTAATTCTAGAACAGACATCTAGATCAATGGAACAGAACAGAGTCCAGGAATAAACCCATGGCTGTATGAGCAATTGATATCTGGCAATGGTGGCAGTAGCATACAATGAAGCAAAGACAGTCTCTTCAATAAATGGTGTTGGGAAAACTGGACTGGTACTGCAAAAAAAAAAGAAGAAACTAGACCATTAACTTACACCGTACACACACACACACACACACACACACAAAACCTCAAAATGGATAAAAGACTTAAATGTAAGCCTCAAAACCATAAAATTTCTGCAAGAAAACATATGTACTGAAATCTCAGATATTCAATGTAGAAATATTTTTGCAGATACATCTCCTAAGGCACTGAAAATAAAGCAGAAAATATACAAATGAAACTATATCAAATTAAAAAGCTTCTGTATAGTTAAAGAAGCAATAAGCAAGACAAACAGGAAACCCACTGTATGGGAGAACATTTTCACCAATGACACATCTGAAAAGGGTTTAATCTCCAAAATATAAAAAGAACATATACAACTCAACACCAGGAAGACAAACAACCCAATTAAGAAATAGGCAAAAGACGTGGATAGACACTTCTCCAAAGAGGACATACAGAAGCCATGTAGACATATGAAAAAAATGTTCAACATCACTAATCATCATAGAAACACAAATTAAAACTTCAATGAGATATCATCTTACACCTGTCAGAATGACTACCATCAATAAATCAACAAACAAGTGTTGGCAAGGATGTGGGAAAAAAAAGAAACCTCGTGCACTTCTGGTGGAAATGCAGACTGGTACACCCACTGTGGAAAACAATATGGAATATCCTTAAAAAATTAAAAATAGAAATGCCTTTTTACCTGGAGATTCCACTTCTGGAAATATACTCCCAAGGATCCAGAAACACCAAGACAAAAAAATATATGCACCCCTATGTTTAGAGCAACATTATTTACAATCGCCAAGATTTGGAAACAGCCTAAGTGCCCATGAGTAGATGAGTGGATAAAAAGCTGTGGTACATCTACACAGTGGAATACTACACAGCAGTAAAAAAAGAAAAAGAAACACTTACATTTTACAACAGCATGGATGTACCTGGAGAAACTTATGCTAAGTAAATTAAGCCAGTCAGTGAAAGAAAAATACCACATGGTCTCACTTATATATGGAATCTAATGAACACAATAAACTAACAAACAATATAGTAACAGGGGCTTAGATACATAAAACAGGCTGACAGCTTCCAGAAAAGACTGGGGAGTGGGGGGCAGGATGAAAGACGGTGAAGGGAATAACCAAAGAACATTTGTGCACAACCCATGGACATGGACAACAATATGGGGCTTGGCTTTAGGTGGGGAGAGGGTGGGGCTGGGTGGAGGTGGGGAAAGGGGAAAAGTGGGAACAACTGTAACAGCATAAACAATAAAAATAAAATTAAAAATAAATATACCTATATATTTTATGTCTTTACATTTTTACTGGAAATACTTTTCTATTTTTAATTTGATTCTCCATTTCTTATTTGCAGTATATAAAAACACTTTTTTTTGAGGTTTGCTAATTTGAATTCTTAATTCTAGTAATATTTGATAGATACTACTTGTGGTGGTCTACATGGATAATGTCATCTATTTATATAGAGAGTTTCAATTTATCTGTTCTACACTTTCTGTCTCTTTTTTACCTTGTTTTAGTACAGTGATTAGGACATTAAATACAATAAGGAATGAACGTGGTGATAACAGATACCCTTTTCTTTAATCAACGTTTAGTACAAAATCCACTGTTTCACTGTTAAGTATTATGTTAGCTGAAGAGCATTTATAGATGTCCTTTATATAACTGAAAATCCCTTTCTAAATATAGTATGAGCATTTATGTCTTTGAGAGATTGCATTTAGTCACATGTATATGAGATGATCATATGGGTTTTCTCCTTTAAACTGTTAATGTAGTAAACTACACACAATGTTTACATTTTTCTGTTGACCCAATCTTGTATTCATGCAGTAAAGTCAAAATGGTCACATTATGACTTTTATGTAATTTCATTTAATTTTCTAATTTTTTAAAGGATTTTAATTCTATACTCATGAAAAATAATGTCTATAATTGCTTAATTCCTTTATCAGTTTTGTCTCAGGAGTATATTGGCCTTATTAATGTGTTGGAAATGATTCTCTACTCCTCTGTTTTCTGAAATAGCTCAAGTATACTGACATATTTCTTACTTAATGTTTGGTAAAGTTAACTGGTAAAGACATCTGACAACGTTTTCTATGCAGAAAGAATTTGTTTAATACAGGGGTTTCCAATCTGCTGGGGGCACAGACCAGGTACCAGTCTTTGGCCTAAGGAACTAGGCCCTAAGTGAAGCTCACCTGAGCTCGACCTCCTGTCTCCCTCCACCCCCAATCCACAATGGGCAAGATGGAGTTATGCCCCCTGCCATCTTACACTTGTCCCTGGTACCAAAAATGTTGGGGACCACTGAATAAACTTCAATGTCTTCAATAAATTTGAGAACATATCAATGTTCTATTTCTTTAGCAATCAGTTTTAATAAGTAGTATTTTTTAAAGACTGATTCGATCTTATCTAATATCACATTTATCAGTATGAAGTTGTTTATTATATTCCCTCTCCTTTAAAATATCTGTAGAAGTTGTAATGATGTTCCCTTTTTCTTTCCTGATATTATTCAGATGTGTCATCTCTCTTCTTTATTTGTGTTGTTATGAGTTTATCAATGTTATTAATACCTCCCAACAACCAATTTTTACTTTATAAATGTTTTCTATGGTTTACATTATTTCCATCTTATTAACTTCTGTTATCTTTATTTATTCATTTCTTTTCCAGTGTATTTATTTTTTTCTAGCTTCCAAATAAACATATAGATCTTTCATTTTCAATTCTTTTATTTTTCAATAAAGGCATTAAAATATACAACTTTTCCCCTAAGCACTGAATTAGTTGCATCCCACAGATTTATTTTTTTACTATTAAGTTTGAAATGATTTTATATACTAATATATCTGATGACTTCTACTTTGACATATGGATTACTTAAAAGTGTATTTAACTTTTAAATATTTGGAAATTTATTCAGAGTGATTTTATTGTCTTGTATATTTCTATCTTGGTAAGTGTTTCTTGTACACTAAAATAAAGCACATTATGCAACTGTTGTTAGTGTTTATTAAATATCAACTGCATCAGGTTGATTAATAATATTGTTCAGATCTTCTATACCAATATTAATTTTGCATTTTCCATTAAATCAATTAACAAAAGTATTAATTCTCAAACTATGTTTATAAATTTTTCTTTATCTTCCCTTAGTTCTATCTGGTATGGATTAATTTATTTTGTAGCTCTGTTACTAAATTTAATACACATTTAGAATTGTTTTGTTTACCTGATGAATTGTTATTTTTATCACAAACTTTCAAGTTTAACACTTAGTGATAGGTTTTATTTCAGGCTTATATTGCTTTTGGTCATACAACTCTCTTAATATATAATCAACTTAGCCCTGGCTAGTGCAGCTCAGTTGGTTAGGCATTGTCCCATAAAGCAAAAGGTCACCGGTTTGATCCCTGGTCAGGGCAAATGTCTGGGTTGTGGGTTCGGTCCTCGATTGATGCTTCTCTCTCACATTGATGTTTCTCTCCCTTTCCTCTCTCACTAAAAATAAATAAATAAAATCTTTTAAAATTTTTATTTGACTTACTCTGCCTTATTCTATTAATCTCTCTCTAAATTTATACTTCTTTTTAAAAAATATCTCTCCCTCACAACTTAATTAGCTACTTTATTTACACTTCCATGAGACAATTCTTATTCTATTTTACTGAGCCATTTTGTCTAACTCAGAAATGTTTCTGGAGGACACATTAATCTAATCAAATGATTTAGTAAAAGTTAGAATGGCCTCACTGTGAAATTTTTTTTTTTTTTTTGCTCTGAGACTTTCTTAATATCAATATTAATCAGACTTTGTGGTTTACATAAATTATTAATATTTTCTTTTAAGTATTAAAAAATAAGTTTTATTTCTCAAACTGTAAGTCTCTAAAATTCTCTATTTTGTTTTTCATTTTTTCTTTAAAAAAGATTAATCCTTTCATGAGGTCATGTATTTCTCATAGAATTTTATTAAATAAAACTAATAATAGAAACTAGCTCACACTAGGAATATTCTTTCAAAATGTGTTAACTCAAAGCCTCAATTTTGTTATGTCTTTGTCTTCCCAGTAATCCATTGTGCATTTTCTTAAATATCTCAGACATTAAAAAAACAGATCAGTCTCCAAATTTCTGTTTCCTTCCTATTCAACAACAACAACAAAATTATATATTTTTTAGCTTTTGGTTTAGGCAGTCTCTCACTTCCAATTTTAATTTCACTATTAGCAAGGGTGCTATAATAACAACCAACCTCAACATCCCAGTGACTTACTACCTCAAATATTTATTTTTTTGTCTATGTTATATAAAAGCTGGTTAGTTAAAACATTGTTCATGAGCGCCACTCCATGTATTCTTCATTCTCATCCAAACTGAAAAAATAGGCCCAGTATGGCACATACTCATTGCAGTGTCTTATACAGTCTATCATTTTTAAGCTGAGAACTGTTTTTTGGGATCTCTTTCTCTCTAATGCTCTATGTTAGAATTGGCCAGAAGAGGAATTTTGCTTGATACCCACCAACAGAAGTGAAACAGTGGCCTTTATTCTCTGAAGAATATCAGAGTAAGTACCATGATTGATACATGGAGAAATGCTGAGTATACTCTAGTTTATTCATGTTCATTTTTGCTCTCCATGTAATTATCCTTCCTGAATGCTATCCTATTAACCATTTGTGCCACAGGATCACCAGTAAAATTTTGGTTGTGAATGTACCTTGCAAAACACCTCCCCACAAGCTTCCCTTTCTGTGGTAGGATGTGTTTAACTTCTCAAAATTTACAATAACATTTTCTCTTATCCTCAAAATTTTGGTCAGAGTTAAAAAAGAGTTACTGTGAATTTTATAGGATAAATAATTTATTTTAAGAATTAAAATTTATACCCTGGCCAATGTGGCTTGGTTGGTTGAAGCATTGTCCCATGCAATAAAAGGTTATGGGGTCAATTTCCAGTAAGGTCACATACCTAGGTTTTGGGTTTAGTCTCCAGTCAGGGTGTGTGTAGAAGTAACCATCCAATGTTCCTCTCTCACAGTGATCTCTCTCTCTCTCTTCCTCTTTCTCTCTCTCTCTGTCTCTGTCTCTGTGTCTCTCTCTTTCTCCCCCCCCCACCCCCTGCCCTTCCCCTTTCTCTCTAAAATCAATAAACATAGTCAGGTAAGGACTGAAAAAACAAAGAATTAGAAATTATACACATGTGGAAAGAGATAAAGAATTGAAAATCTAGACAGAGATTTTGAGAATAATAGGAAAGTCACTGTAAATTTTGAGAACTCAAGCACATCCAACCATAAAAAAGGAAGCCTGTGGGAGGAGAGAGGAAACCTGGTTAGGCTGTGGATTCTGAAGATGGGAAGAATTTAACTAAAGTACCATTGAGTGATGAACATGAACTTAAACAAAGAAAGAAAATTAAGAAAATGAATCAAGTCAAGCCATCTACGCTACAGTGGATGATGATGATACATCATAAGGCCATTTACTTATGTTAGTATACATGTATATGTGTGATTTTACAACCATATTTTTAGAGTTGGACTTTTTGACTCAAGACCTAACTTTTGTGACAAGGAAGTTACATAGAGAATTGACCTTGCCTTTAGGCCTTTGCATGTTTCAGATATAAACATATTAAAATTTTGTATCTTTTTTAAACTGTGATTGACTGGTTGTGGCATATTTCATCACTCTTCAAATTTTATTAGCATTTGTTGGTGGAAATCAAGTCTCTGGGTAGGGGCTTTATGTCCCCCTGTCCAGGTGTCCTATGACTCAGTTAAGCAAGTTGGACTTGCTAACACCAGCAGCTGCTTGCAAGCTGTTTCAGGCCACTGAGCTATGGTATCCTGAGGACAAAGAGACTTTGCTGAGTACTCCATTACTCCCCTGTCCTATCATCTTGTTTGAAACTTAGCTTTAAGGACTTACAGTTCTGTTTTGTACCTAAGCAGTTAATATCTGAACCCCGGTATCCTGTTTTCCCTGTAAGCAATAGGATGTGTATCCTGTAATTGCCACCCTCAGATTTCAATAAAAGGAAGGTGCTTGCTCTGCTTAGTGCTGATCCTGCCTGAGCAAGCAGCAGCCCTCTGATTGTCCCACATTCTGTCTGCTGGAATTATTTCCACACCCTCGACCACTAAATACTGCAACATGGCATTAGCCACATGACCCAGACGAACATCACTGGAGTGGGGAAGAACACTTGTATAAGGGTATGAGTGTGAATACTTGCCAAAAATAACACAATCTACCATCTTTACCTATCTCTGAAGCAATCCCACAGAAATCACATGGCTGACTAGATGGAAAGAATATTTCTCAGAGTCCATTCAGGATAGAACTACAAGGAAACAAAAATAACCTATGAGGAACAATGACTCACAGGTATCTACTGTGATTAATTGCTAACAAAATAACTGTTCATTTCATAGTGAAGTTTGCATTATCCTCAAATAATCTTTTTATATCTCTTTTTGAAATCCAGAATTAAATATGTATCTCCCTGGTGTGATGTCAACAACATGGCTGAATAGAACATCCCTCATGTATCCTTCCCAAGAATAATTCAGCATCCATTACAGGCAAAAGTGCCTTTGTGGGAGCTATAGGATATAGCACCATATGTCAAGGAACCTGAGAGAAGTCTCACCCACCTGTGTATTAGGTAATAGACATGCACACGGTGGTCCCAGCTGTGCACACTGCATTAGCCTGTAAACTGGCTCCAGCCCCTCTCAGCTATGGTCCAGGAGCCCCTGGAGAATGCTATGTTACTAGATCACCCAGAGATGAAAGAGCCTTCTTTGTGGAAGCATAGATTTCCAGCAGAGAACTTTTGGAACATTGTTGTAGGGAAAAAAAAAATTACAAGTTTAGACATATTGGATTGAGTAAGAGAAATAGTTTGACTTTAATTTACCTCCATCATTCCTCTTAAAAAGTGGTAGAATTCAGTGCCACAAGAGAACTTCTCAGCCCCTGGTTCCTCTTGAGAGGGAGAATGAAAGTGTGTGAATGATTTCCCAGCTATGCAGGACACTACCAAAGAGGCCCACTTACTTTCGCCTCATCCAGAGTACTGAGTCATCTATACAACTTGGGGGCAGGAAGAGGCTAACAGTGTGGTAGGTAGGACTCTTGGACGGAATTAAAGAGATGGAATTCCTACTAACCCATAATGAGTACTCCATAGACAAGCTTGCCCACAAGCCACTAGGGATTCCTCATCCACAAATCCTCCCAATTGGCCAATGGGCACCTTCAGGGATCCACATACCTCACTCATATACATGCTCACCCTGTTGCAGCTCTTTGTGTGAGCTTCCAAGAGCAATGAGAGCAAGTCTTGACAGCTAGCGATCACATGCAGAAAGCCAGCCAGATTATGTGGGTCAGGGAGAGATTACAGATTTAGGCTTTACCCCTGCCTCTGTCTTTTGAAAAGCAAAAGCCTAATGCACCAAGTCTAATGCTCTGAAGGATTGAGAAAAGGGATATAATTTTAAGAATTCTGCCATGAGAGGGGGCAAGAAGCATGGGGCAGGTATATCCACAGAAGGTCTGAGAAAGCTTCAGAATCCCTAGCAGGGCTATCAGAAGGCATTTCTTTTCTAAAGTCAATTAGTAAAGACTAAAAGAAATGAGTGTTACTTCAAATGTGAAGATAGCAATGCAAGACTTTAGGAACATAAGAAATTAAGAAAATGTGACATCACCAAAAGTTCACAAAAATCTTCCAGTAACTGACCCCAAACACATGGAGATCTACATAAATCTGATAGAGAATTCAAAATACCTATTTTAAGAAAGCTCAACATGCTACAACAGAAAGACAATTCAATGAAACTGGAAAAACAATACATGAAAGAAATGAGAAGATCATTGAAAAAGCACAGAAATTATGAGGCTAAAGAATACAATATTTCTAAAAACTGTGGTACATTTACACAATGGAATACTACACAGCAGAAAGAAAGAAGGAACTGCTACCTTTTTCTACAGCACAGATGGAACTTGAGAGTATTATGCTAAGTGAAATAAGTCAGGCGGCAAAGGATGAATATCATATGATCTCACTTAATAAAGGAAAGTAATGAACAAAATAAACAAAGGAGCGGAATAGAACCAGAGACACATAAACAGGGAATAGACTAAAAGTGACCAGAGGGGAGGGAGGAGGGGGGAAGGGGCAAAAGAAGGTGAAGGGTCTAGTCAAGGAACAAGTATAAATGACCCATTGACATGAAAAACAAAATGGGGATGGACTGTGAGAGATGGGGGGAGGTGGGTGGAGCAGAGAAGAGCAAAGGGGGGAAAATGGGACAACTGTAATAGAAAAACAATAAAAAATAAATTAAAAAAAACAAGAATGCAATATTTGAAAATAAAAATGTAAAAGAGCATTTATAGCAAAGTGGATCAAATATAGAAAAGCATCTGTGAATTATATGATAACAACCTTGAAATTAACCAGTCAGAAAACAGAGGAAAAAAATAAAGATTGAGGAAAGCTTACATGATCTAGAGGATACAGTTAAAAGAAAAATTTCTCTTATTATTGCAGTCCCAGAAGGAGAAGAGTAAGAGAAGGGGGCAAGAGCTTATTTAAAGACATAATGGCTCAGCATTTAAGCCATTTACACTTAAGTTGATTATTAATAGATATATATTTATTGCCATTTTATTTTTAAACTATTTTCCTCAGTATTTCTTTTTCTTCTGCTACTTTTTAAAGCAAGCCATTTAACATTTGTTGCAGTATTAGTTTCATAGTAACAAAGTCTTTTAAGTTTTTCTTAACCAGGAAGCTCTTTATTTCTATTTCAATTGTAAATAATAGCCTTGTTGGGTAAAGACATAAAATAGATCAGAAAACAAGACCCATATATATGCTGTTTCCAAGAGACCCATCTCAGATAGGAAGTTATACATAGCCTAAAAGTTAAGAGATGGTAGGAGTTCCTTCTGTCTTTCTGGTGTGTAGTAATCCATTATGTAAATGTATCATAGTTTTTTGATCCACTCATTTATTAATGGGCACTTAGGCTGTTTCCAGCACTTGGCATTGTAAATAGCACCGCTATAAACATAGGCTTGGAAACCTGGAACAGACTGAAAGTGACCAGAGTGGGGAGGAAGATAATGAAAAGTAGAGGGAGGGACTAGACAAAGAACATGAATGAATGACCCATGGACATGGAGAGCAGTGTGAAAATTGACTGTGGGAGCAATGATGGGATGGGTGGAGGAGGACAAAGTGGGAAAAATTGGGACAACTGTAATAGAATAACAAAAAAGAGTATTTAATAAAAAAGTAAAGGGATGGAAAAAGATATATATTTTTGCAAATAGAAAGGTAAAAAATCTGGGCTAGCAATATTTATATCCAACAAAATAGACGTCAAAACCAAGACTATAGTAAGAGACACAGTAGGATACTACATAATGACAAGGGCAACAATCCAATAAGAGGCTATAACCCTTGTAAACATTTATGCACCTAACACATAAATATGTAAAGCAAATCCTGATGGACATAAAAAGGAAATATTGACAGAAATACAGTAAGGGATTTTAACACCCCATTGGTTTCTATGTACAGACCTTTCAGTCAGCAAATTAAGAAAGACAGTGGCCTTAAATGACACACTAGATCAAATGAATTTAATTGATATCTTCGGAGTATTTCACTGCACATCAGCAGAATATACATACTTTTCAAGTGCACAGGGAACTTTTTCTAGGATAGAGTACGTGTTAGGACACAAAACAAGCCTGATAAATTTAAGATTGAAATTATATCAAGAATTCTCAGACTTTCGGCCAAGATGGAGGTATAGACAGACACGCTGCATCTCCCTCCACAACTAAGAAGGAATACAACTACCTCAAAACTAGAGACAACTAGAAGTTCCAGAAAATCAAACTGCATGGAAGTCTAGCAAACAAAGATATAAAGAAAAAATACTTATCCAGACAGGTAGGAGGGGCGGAGAGGATGCAGTGTGGTGGTGGCGGCAGCGGGAGACCAGCAGGAAGCACAGTCACATGTTTTAAAAAGTCAGGAGGGACACCTGGGGAGCATTCCCAGCTCCTCATGGGACCTTGCAGCTCATGGTCCCAGCACCAGGGAAAATCAAGCCTCATTGCTTCTGACTGTGCAGACCAGTGGAGGTTGGGGTAGAGGCAGAAACTGCCAGTATCTCAGCAGAGTCCACCTGTTTAAAGGGCCCCAACAGTCATAGAATGTCTGCAGACCCACCCACTCTGGGAATGATGGCCAGAGCAGCAGCGAGAGGGGCGCCAGTCCGGTGCGGAAGTGGGAGAGGTGCCTGGAAGGGTGGCGAGTGCTGGCCAGGCAGCATCATTCCCTCTCGGACCCCTCCCCCACATATAGCGCCACAACGTGGTGAAACAGGTTGCCCTGTACTGACGAATCCCCAAGGCTCCACCCCTTAAACATAACAGGAGCAACAGCTCTACTTGGGATGCGGAGGAAAACAAACACAGGAGCCTGTCAGAATGAGGAGACAGAGAAGTATGGACCAAAAGGGGGAACGGATCAAGGTTCCAGTGGGAGAACTAAGCAACGAGGAGATAGCCAACCTAACAGATGAAGAGCTAGACAACCTAGCAGATGCAGAATTCAAAACACTGATGTAAAGATGCTCACAGGCTTGACAGATATGCTTGAGTACGGCAAATGCATAAGAGAAGAAGTGAAGGCTATGCCAAGTGAAACAAAGGAAAATCCACACAAAACCAATGGTGAAAGGAAGGATTTGGAACATAAGGAAGAAAAAATGTCAACCAGTGCAGAATGAGGAAGCAAGAATTGAAAAAAATATGAAAAACTTCCCAAATTTTGCAAAGAAGATAGACATACAGGTCCAGGAAGCATGGAGGGTCCCAGGCGAGCTGGACCCAGAGCAAACCACACCAGGATGCATCACAATTGAGATGCCAAAGGTGAAAGATAAAGACAGAGTCCTGGGGGCAGCAAGAGAGAAGCAAAGAGTTGCCTACAGGGAGGTGCCTATAGAACTATCACCTGATTTCTCAGAGGACAATTTGCAGGCAGGAAGGGACTGGCAAGCAGTATTCAATGTGATGAAAGACAACCTGCAACCAGGATTACTCTACCCAGCAAAGCTATCATTTATAATGCAAGGGCAGATAAAGTGCTTCCCAGGACAAGGAAAAGCTGAAGGAGTTCATCATCACCAAGCTATTATTATATGAAATGTCAAAGGGACTTACTTAAGAAAAAGAAGATCAAAAGTATGAACACTAAAATTACAACAAACTCACAACTATCAACAACTGAATCTAAAAAATAAAAACAAAATCCAACTAAGCAAACCAGAATAGGAACAGAATCATAGGTATGGGGATCATTTGGAGGGTTATCAGCTGGGAGGGGGGTGAGGGGGGATGGGGATATGCTGAAGGGATTAAGAAGTTAACAATAATATAGGAAAGTGTGAAGCCAAAGAACTTATATGCACAACCCATGGACATGAACTAAGGGGGGTGGGATTGCTGGAGGGAAGGGGGGTACCGAGTAGAGGGGAGCAATGGGGAAATAACTTGGAACTACTGTAACAACATAATCAATAAAATATACTTTTTAAAAAAAGCAAAAAGGACTCATGGACAAAGACAACAGTGTGGTAACTGCAGGGGGAAGTGTGCATAAGGGAGTTAAATGGTAATGGAAAAATCCAATTGAAATATATTTCCTTAAGAAAAAAGATATAATGCCTGAGAACCTTTCAAATTGTTGGAGATATTTGGACATCATTTTTTTTAATTATTTATTTATTTGTTTATTTATTTTTAGAGAGAGGGAAAGGAGAAAGAGAGGGCAAGAAACATCACTGTGTGGTTGCCTCTCACTCGCACCCCCAACTGGGAACGTGATGTGCAACCTAGTCATGTGCCCTGACTGGGAATCGAACCAGCGACACTTGATTTGCAGGTTGACGCTCAATCCACTGAGCCACAGCAGCCAGGGCCTTTGGGTATCTTTTAACAGATCTTCTCCAAGACACATTATAGTAAAACCGCCAAAAATAACGGACAAAAAGTATCTTAAAAGCAACAAGAAAAGAAGCTATGAAATAATTTCTCAGCATAAACTTTACAGTCCAGGAAAGAGTGGAGTGATATATTCTAAGTGCTAAGAGGAAAAAAAATATCAACCAAGAATACTCTATCCCACAAAGTTGTCCAGAAATGACCTTCAGGTGAGATAGACTCTCAGACAAAGAAAATTTTATGAAGTTCATTATCATTAGACCTGATTTATAATAAATACTGAAAAGAGTTCTTCAAGTTGAAATTAAAGGACACATGTATTATTAACATAAAAACATATAAAATATATAACAAACTGATAAATTTAAATATATAGTCAATTTCAGAATACTCTAATGCTGTAATATTAAGGCTGAAGGAAGAAAATTCTTTATAAGGTTGAAATTCCTTTATTAAAGATAGCTATAGCTACAATAATTTGTTAATGAACACACAATATAAAAAGAGGTACACTGAGACATCAAAAAACATAAAAATGAGGGGCGTAAAAAGGTAAACTTTTGCATGCAATCAGTTAAGGTGTTATCAGTGTAAAATTGACTCTTAAACTACAATATGTTTTATGTAAATCTTATGGTAACCACAAAGCAAAAACTTACAGAAGATACACAAAGGACAAGAGAGGAGCAAGAATACCACTATGTGATATCATCATTCACAAAGGAAATTAGTGAAAGGAAGAAAGAAACAAGGCATTGCAAAATATCTAGAAAAACAATGAATGAAATGACATTAGTAAGTTCTTACCTATCAAAAATTACTTCAAATGTAAATGGACTAAATACTCCAATTAAAAGACAAATGGTAGCCAGATAGATTCAATATTTTTAAAAGACCTAACTATATACTGCATACAAGAGACTCACTTCAGCTTTAAATACACATTGGCTCAAAGTAAAGGTATGAAAAAGCATAGTCCATGAAAAAAGAAGCAGGGGTAGCTACACTTGTATCAGAAAAAAAAAATGACTTTAAGGCAAACACTGTAACAAGAGAAAAAAAAGGTTATTATATAATGAGAAAAGGGTTATTCACCAAAAAGGATATAACAATTGTACATATACATGTACTATACATCAGAACACCTAAATATGTTAAGCAAATACTGATAAATCTGAGGGGAGAAGACAACACCACAATAATACAAGGGAACTCAATTACCCCATTTTCAACAAGGAATAGATCAGTCAGACAGAAAATCATTAAGGAAACATTATATTTGAACCATACTTACATCAAATTAATCTAAGGGACATATACAGAGAGTTTCATCCAACAGCAGCAGAATACACATTCCTCTAAGTACATGTGGGAAAATTGCTGGGATAAATCATATATCAAAAAACAATTGTTAGCAAATTTAATAAGATTGAAATGATACCAAGTATTTTTACTGACTGCAATGGTATGAAACTAGAAATCAATAACAGAAGGAAAACTGGAAAATTCACTAATATACGGAAAACAAACAGAACACTCCCGAACAACCAATGGATTAAAGAAGAAATCAAAATAAAAATCAAAAACAATCTTCAAACAAAAATGGAAACACAATATAATAAAACATGTGAGATTCAACAGCAGCAGTTCTAAGCGGAACTTTACAGTGACAAATGCTATATTAAGAGCAGAAAATATTTTTAAAAACTAACTTTCTCTCAAGAATATAGAAATTGAAGAAGAAACTAAGCATGAAGCAGACGAAAGAAAGGAAATTATAAACATCAGAACAAAAATAAATGAAATAAGGAGTAGAAAAGAATAGAAAGAGACTTCCGGCCAAGATGGAGGCTTAGATGGACACTCTCGGCCTCCCTCTACAACTAGAGAGGAATACAACTACTTCAAAATAAAAGATAACTAGAAATTCCAGAAAATAAAACTACACGGAAGCCCAACGTACAAAGTTATAGACCAGAGGCGCTCTTTGGGCAGGTAAGAGCGAAAGTGGGTGGTGCTGTTTGCGGTCGCACCTGGGACAGTGGCAGGGAGAGCAATCTCAGCTGCAGTCTAACCCCGGCAGCTCTCGACCCCAACGCTCAGAAAAGCAGCCACTACATCACCTCCAACAGTGAGACCCAGAGAGCGGGAGGACGGATCCTGGTCTCCTAGCGGAATAACTGCAGGAATCCATCTTGGATGCCCACCCCCACACAAAGCGCCACAGGGCTGCGAAATACGTTGCGGATTGCCACCGGTCGCTGGGTTGTGACGAGTACACAGGCACTGTCCACTATAGCTGGCCCAAGAAAACAAAACGCATCTGTCAAAATGAGGCAGACAGCTATAGAAATCCCGGTGGTGCAGCTCACCAGGCAACAGATGAAGAACCTGACAGATGAACAAATAAGAAACCTGTCAGAGGCTCAGTTCAGGGCCATTGTTATCAGGTGGCTTACAGAATTAACAAAAGATCTGGAAAAAGATGAGAAAGAACTGAAAAACACTCATACTGAAAGGAATAAAACCACATACAAGACAGATGGTGAGGAAATAAAATCCAGAGTTCAAATCAACAAACCAGAACATAGAGAAGGAGCAAACAGTCAACCAGTGCAGAGAGAGGAAACAGAGAGCAAAGAAAATGAAGAGAGGATCAGAAACCTCTGGGACAGCTATAAGAGACCCTATAAAAGAATCATTGGTTTACCAGAGGGCGAAGAAGATGAACTAGAAATTGAAAAATTAAGTGAAAATATAATAAAGCAGAACTTCCCAAACTTGGAGAAGGAAATAGACATACAGGTCCAGGAAGCACAGAGAGTTCCAAAAAAACTGGACCCAGGGAGAACCACTCCAAAACACATTATAATCAAAATGTCAAAAGTTAAAGATAAAGAGAGAATCTTAAAAGCAGCAAGAGAGAAGAAAAGAATCATGTACAAAGGGGTCCCAATTAGCCTATCAGCTGATTTCTCAAGGGAGACCCTGCAGGCAAGAAGAGACTGGCAAGAAATATTCAAAGTAATGAAAATCCAAAACCTATAACCACGAATACTCTATCCAGCGAAACTGTCATTCAGAATAGAAGGGAAGAGAAAGTGTTTCCAGGACAAAATAAAACTGAAAGAGTACATCAGATCCAAACCACTATTATATGAGATGTTAAAGGGACTAGTTTAGAAAAAGGAGGATCAAAACTATGAACAGTAAAATGAAAACTGCATCACAAGAAACAACAACAGAGGAGAGGGAATTGAAACAAAGGCAAACTAAATAGGCAACAAGAGTGGAAAAAGAACTATAGGTATGGGGAGCATATTGGGGGGAGGTCAGCAGGGAGGGGGAAGGGGGAGAGGGAGGGAGATGGTATAGGAATTAAGAAGCATAGTAAGAGGGAATGGAATAGACAGAGAGAGGTTGAGAAGAACTATATGCACAACCAATGGACATGAACTAAAAGGGGGGGACAACTGGAGGGAGGGGGGCCACCGGGTGGAGGGGAGCAGAGGGAAGGGAAATTGGGACAAATGTAACACTATAATCAATAAAATACATTTAAAAAAAAGAATAGAAAGAATCGATGAAACTGAGTTGACTTTGAAAAGATAAAGTTGACAAACCTTTAACTAGACTTACCAAGAAAAAAGAGAAGACTCAAAAAAATGAATATGTAAGTGAAAAGGGAGGCATTATGACATACCAGAGCTACGCAATGGATCATATAAGGCAACTATGAGCAATTATAGGCCAACAAATTGGATAACCTAAAAAAAAAAAAAAAGAAAAAGAGAAATTCCTGGAAACATATGATGTATCCAGACTGAAACATGCAAAAATAGAACATCTGAAGACCAATGAGAAGTAAGAACATTGGATCTGTATAAAAAAATCTTACAGCAAATAAAATCCCAAGACCAGATGGTTTTTGTGGTGAATTGTACCAAAGATTTAAAGAATTAAAGCTAATTCTTCTCAAACTTTTCCAAAAGTAGGAGAGGAGGAAACACTTCCAAACTTATTTTACAAGGTCATCATTACTCTGATCCCAAACACAAATAAGGACACCTGCCAAAGAGACCCATTTCTACAGGTCAAAATCCATGATGAATACAAATGTAAAAATTCTCAATAAAATATTAGCAAACCAAATTAAACAGCACCATGATTAAGTAGGGTTTATCTTTCCAACGCAAGTGTGGTTCAACTTACTTAAATAAAAAATGTGATATAACACATAAATAAAATAAAAAAATAGAAATTATATAATTATCTCAATGGATGCAGAAAAAGCACTTGCGAAAATACATCATCCTTTCATGATTAAAATCTCAACAAAGTAAGTGTAAATGTATCCAAACATAATAAGGGCCATATATGACAAGCCACAGCTAAAATCACATTAAATAGTAAAAGGTTGACAGCGTTATTTTCAATCGCCAAGATATGAAAACAGCCCAAATGTCAATCAGTAAATGAGTGGACAAAACAACTATGGGTCATTTACACAATGGAATGATATTCAGCCATAAAAAAGAAGCAAGTTTTGCCCTTTGCAATAACATGCATGTACCTGGAATACATTATGCTAAGTGAAATAAGCCCGTCAGAGAAAGACAAATACCATATGATTTCACTCACATGTGGAATCTAATGAACCGAACTAACAGGGAAAATGCAACAGACTCATAGATGGAGAGCAGGATGACAGCTAGTGAGGGACAGCAGTGAAGGGGTGAAGGAATTGAGCACAAAGAAAAAATGACTCATGGGCAACAGTGTGGTGATTGCTGAGGGAAAGGGGTTATTTGGGCCAAATGGAAATGGAAAAACATAAAATAAAGATTAAATCAAAAAAATGCTTGAAAGTTTTTTCTTTGGGATGAGAAACAAGACAAAAGTGCCCATTCTCATCACTATCATTCAATACAGGACTGGAAAGTTATTTCCTTTTTAAGTATATTTATTGATTATGTTATTACAGTTGTCCCAATTTTCCCCTTTCCTCCCTTCTGCCGAGTATTCCTCTTCCCTCCAGCAATTCCCCCTTAGCTCATGTCCATGCATCATGCATTTATGTTCTTTGGCTTCTCCATTTCCTAACACCCCCCCCCCCCCGGATCTGATCTTACACATAGAAAGCCCTAAAGACTTCACCAAAAAACTGTTAGAACTAATCAATAAATTCAGTCAGGATACAAATTCAACATATAGAAATGAGATATGTCTCTATAGACTAATGAAATAGTGGGAAAATATCCATAAAATAATTTAATCACAACATTAAAGGCAATAAAATATTTAGAAATAAATTTAACAAAGGAGGTGAAATATCTGTACACTGAAAACTCTAAGACTCTGATGAAAGAAATCGAAAAAGGCACAAATAAATGAAAAAATATCCCAAGTTCATGTATAAGAATAATTAATATTCTTAAAATATCTATAATGCCCAAAGCCACCTATAGATTCAATGAAATCTCTATCAGAATTCCAATACCATTTTTCACCAAAATAGAAAATTTCTAAAATTTGTATGAAACTGCAAAAGTCCCTAAATAGCTAAGCCAATTGGAGAAAGAAGAAAAAACCTGGAGGTCTTAAACTTCCTAATTCTAAACTATATCACAAAGTAATAGTGATTAAAACAGTATATAGGGCCATTAAAATAGACACATAAACCAATGAAACAGAATTGATAGTCCAAAAATAAATCCAATATATGGTCATTCGTATTTGACAAGAGATCCAAGAGGATCAATGGAAAAAGGACAGTCTCTTCAAGAAATTGTACTGGGGAAACTGTATAATCACATGCAGAAGAATGAAATTGGACTCCTATCTTACACCATGGATTAAAGACTTAAACATAAAACCTAAAACAGTAAAACTTCTAGAAGTAAATATAGGCAAAATCATCTCAACATTGATCTGGCAACAATTTTTTTGATATGACACCAAAATCATAAGCAACTAAAGCAAAAAGAAATAAGTGGGACTACATCAAACTAAAAGGCCACAGCAAAAGAAACAATTAACAAATTGAAAATGCAACCTATGAAATAGGGGAGCATATTTGTAATCCATGTATCAATGAAGCATTAATATCTAAAATATATAAATAACTCATGTAACCAATAGCAAATAAAAAACTCAATTAAAAATGAGCATAGGAACTGAATAGACATTTTTCCAAAGAAAACATACAAATAGCAAAAAGGTACATGAAAAGATGCTCAACATTACCAATCATGAGAAAAATACAAGTCAAAACCATTATGCAATATCACCTCACACCTGTTAGGATGGTTCCTGTCAAAAAGACAGTGATAACAAGTGTTGATAAGTATATGGAGAGAAGCGAATACTGTTGTTAAAACATAAATTGGTGTATCCACTATGTACAACAGTGTGGATTTTTCTCAAAAATTAAAAGTAGGACTACCATATGACACAATAATCACACTTCAGAGTATTTATCCAAAATAATTGAAATCAAGATCTTGAGAGATTCTTGCATTACTACATTAATTGCAGCACTATTCATAATAACCAGGAACCAGAAACAACCTAAGTGTCCCTTGTACAGATACATGCATTTGTGAATATTGTTTGACTAGAAGAAAGAAGGAAATCCTGCCATTTGTAACAACATGTATGGATCTTGAGAGCATTATGATAAGTGAAATAAGTCAGAGAAAAACAAATAACTGAATAATATCACTATTTGGAATCTAAAAAAGCAAAACTGACAGAAACAGAGTTGGCGGGTGGTTGCCGGGGCCTGGAAGATGGGGAAAATGAGGAGGTGGCAGTCAAAGGGTATAAACCTCAGATTATAAGACAATTATGTCTGGGTCTCTTATGTACATCATGGTGACTACAGTTAACAATACTGTATTATATACCTGAAAATCTGAGAGAGTAGATCTTTAATATTCTTACCAGGGAAAAAAGGGTAATTGCATGAGGTAATAGAGGTGTTAACTAAACCTAATGTGATAATCATTTCTCATTATATGTGTATAAAATTATCAACTTATACACTTTAAACTTATAAAATGTTATGTGTTGATTATATTTCAATAAAAGTAATTTTTTCATAAAATAATTTCTAAAGATATTCTTAAGGATATTTGAATTAAGTACATAAAGTATGAAAACTCTATTGTCCAAAATTTGGTATACTATATAAATATCTCATAACATCAAAAACTAGTTGTGGGAGGAGTAGTTTTACCTCCAAACTAGCAAAATTCCCTCTGTAACTTTTGTATGGGTTTAAACAAGAATTTAAAGGCAATAGTTTTGTTTGTTTGTTTAAACAAGAAGAATGATACATATTCTCCATGCTGGTATTACTCGTTTTTTTTTCTACTGCACTTTTAACATCATACTTCTCAAATAGAGATTTTGAATAGTCCTCTCACTTGGTTATAGTTAATAACACATGAATTCTCCTAAGCATCCTTAGAAACAACCCAAAGAAACTAGTTCAGATGGCAAAGAAGCCACCTCTGCAGGGTTGTCCCCTTGTGTGTTATCTTAATTGCTTTCTGACTTTTAGAAAAAGCTGACATTTTCAATGAAGACATCAACACCAAAGCAGAGCCAACACCCATAACCTTACACAGCTTCACATTTCAAGCTCTTAACAAATAATTTTAGCTGGATCAAGTCCATAGTGCTAAATATGCTCTATTACTTCAATTTGCATGAAAACAGACACGATGTCACAAACAGGATCATAAATTTACTGCCTAATGGGAAAAAAAAAAAAGAAAATAGTCTTTGGCTAAAAGAATATGAGCTCTTATTTAAGCCAAAAATTATGCGTAGGAGTAAGGAAGATATAGGAAACAACCCAAAAATTATCTTTTAAAAAACTTTTTTCTAAAAGGAAAATATCTAGTTTGAAAAATGGAAATGACTTACTGGACACACATTGGTGATGTTAGCTACTTAAGGCTGGAAGTTACTTTTTTATCAAATAAAAAGCTTGTAAGGAAAACCACACTTAGTATAGTAACCCACTATTACACCAGCCTCCTAATTCTGCCTCTCCCCTTTCAACCTTGTCTCTTACAGCCCATAGTAACTTTCCTCACCCAACAAAATAACATGAAAATTCCTTATCTGGACTTCAAGACTCTCCAGAGTCTGACCTCGATCCCACCTTTTAACTTCAATCTTTAGCACTTGATTATATGCACAGTCTGTGCAAGTAAGTCAAAATGAGTTGTTTGGCTGTGCACACTGCATATACATTTCAGCCATCCATATTTTGTTTTGGTTTTTCCTCTGAATTAAAAGTTCTGGACCATTATGTCCACAACTTAAATTCCTATCTATCCTGGAAGTCACTCATCAAATGTGACTTCCATTTATAAAACTTCCTTTCAGCACCATAGCCATGAGAAGTGTCCCTCGTATGGCTCCTTATGTCCAACTCTCTCATAAACCTAATCCTCACTGCTTTGAATTGCCTTTATTTTTTAGCCAGTTTTTCCTTCATCACTAGACTGTAAGCCAATATAAGAAGTTTGAAAAATACTGACTTACACATAACTAATATTTAGTAAATATTACTGAAAGTAACAAGAAAGCAAAATGTTAAACATTTCCATCTATATAAGAATTTAACCATATCAGATACAGGTATAAAGAATAAAGTGGGGGGAAAAAGGTCCCTGTAAATCTCAGTGCTACATCAAAGGAAATGGGATAATAACTCATTTGAACACTCATGTTTGATTCAGAGGTATTTTATAACCAATGATAAAAATGCTGGGTGCCTTAATACCTTTCTTTTATAAATGAAACAATATATATGCATAGAGACTGTATAGTTTACCCACATCACAGTGGAAATCACATATGAAGCTTGGATTGGAGCTGACAATTTTCCAGGCAATAGCTTCATCCACTGAGCCATATCTCTAAGAGGCTATTTCTAAGCCTCCAACAGAGTGGTCCTGAATTCTCCCATGTTCCTGAGTTGTTTATTTTGTGGCATCTTGTTTTAATTTGAGTAGAGCACATACTTCAGTGTCATCATCAAAAGTCAGTCCCAGGAAAAGTCAGAGAACATGGTTCAGGCAACAAGTATTGATTGATTAATTGGACTATTTGTATGTATAAAATCATTAAAATATTTCCTTTGATATTGGCTGGGCAAGACTTATGGGATTCAAATATTCCATCTCATGTCTCTAATGGAGTTACAGACTAAACTTCAGTTATTGGAAATTAGGTAAGTAATAACGGGAAGCAAAGTTTTGCCACCCTAAAGCTGCTTTTTAGGATATTGATTTTAAGCTGTTTATTAAGAAACAAGAATCAAAGGGGAGAGAGGGGAAGATGGCCGCGGAGTAGGGACAGTGTTCTCAGCTCGTTCCTGTTAAGGAGAGACTCCAGGAACGAATGCGGAGAGGAGTGACTGAGTGAGTGTGGATCTCCGATAGTGTGAACAGGGAGGAGAGCGTGGGAGCAGCGTGGAGGGGGGTAGAGGGGTTTGCCACGCACTGCAGGCTGAGTCATTCCGAGACTCGGTGCATCTGCAGTAACAAGCCGGAGAGCTCACTAGCCTAGAGCTCCTTGGAGGCTCCCCCTGGTAGGGGCAAACCGATAAGTGAATTCTTGTAGGGAGTTGGGGAGAGGATTTGGCCGAAAAAGCCAGAGGAGGGAGAGAACAGTGAACAACCAGGACTGGGAGAAACTGTGTGATCTGAGTCTAGAGGGAAACCTCCTCAGCTGCAACCTCCGACCGAAAGCTCGGCACTCCGGGCATGCACAGCACTAGAGCTAGGGTCCTACAGAACAAAGGGACAGGTTTGGGGCAAAAAGACCGGCCGCACAGAAAAGCTTCTGTGGAACTCCGGACCAGGGGAGAACTGAGCAATCGCGCTAGAATCCCACAGAACAAAAGGTGGGTTTGGGGCTAGGAGAGAAATAGGACGCGCAGGGTGTGTAAGTAGGGAAGAGAGCGGAGGCTGTGGTTCTGGAGTGGAGACGGTTTTAGGGCAGGGAGAAGGGGCCGCAGGGAAGGGCTGCTGTGAAGCTCCAGACTAGGGGAGAACTCCTGGGTAGGAGAGCTCTGCACTGACTGACCACACTAGAATCCTGCAGAACAAAGGGACGGTGCTGGGGCAGGGAGGGAGATAGAATGTGCAGGTTTATAGACAGGGAAGCCAGTGGAAGCTGTAGCTCGGAATAGAGACAGTTTTGGAGCAAGGAGAAGAGCCCACTCGGGAAAGCCACTGCAAAGCTCCAGACTAGGGGAGAGGCCCTGGGCAGGAAAGGGCCACCGGGCCCGGTGCTTTGACCGACTGTGCCAGAGTCCTACAGAACAAAGGGACGATCTCGAGACAGGGAGAGAGGTAGGGTGCGCAAGCATATAGACAGGGAAGAGAGCAGAAGCTGTAGCCTGGGAATAGAGACAGGACTGGAGGCAGGGCGGGGATTGCTGGCAGGCACAGGCTAGACCAACAGGGGGAAGGAGTAGCTGGACAAGCCTGAGGAGGGCTGAGGGTGCCTCAGGAGGGGACTACTAATGGCAGCTCACAGCAGAGTGGTGGTAGGCCCTCGAAAAAAAGACTAGCAATCCCAGAATCAAGCAGAACCCTCCCACAGCCAGCCAACCAACCAGAAAAGATTTGAAACTCATGGAATTTTGAATAGGAGCGGACTCAGGAAGGAAGGAAGGAAAAACAAAAAAACAAATAAACCAAAAATACCCAGAGACTGTGCCTAAAAGTTGAATTGAGTTAAAATCCTCTCAATCTTTTATCTCTCACTCTCTCTCTAGCTGCCCCTACCGTCCTTTCTTATTCTCTCTTCTTTTCTCCCCTCCTCTTCCCTCCCTTCTCTCCCCTTAGCATGTCTCCCCTGCACCCTATTCTCAGTTAACTTTTTAATTTCAAGTTCTCTCCCTTTCTCTTTCTTTCCTTTCTCTGCACTAAGCACCTTCAATTATATTAAATTTCTTTTTTTATTTTGTCCCCCTTCAGTCTACATTCGTTTTTCTTTCATCCTTTGCCCTTATTTTCTTTCTCTCCCTATATATATTCTCTCTCTCTTTCTTCCTCTCTCCCTATTCCACTTTATATTATAATCTTTTAATTCAAAATATAATTCTAATCTATCCCCCTCTCCCTTCACTCCCCCATTCTTACCCCTTCTCTCTTTCTACCCCATCCCCTCACTACTTTCTCTCCCTCTTGTATTTCTCTCCTTCATCCTATCATTTGTCAACTCAATTTCAATTTTTCCCTCCCTAATATCTCCTCTTCCTCCTGATTTCCTTCCCTCCTCTGTGTTCTTTCCCTCCCCATCCTCTTGCTTTCCCATCCCCTATTTCTCTATATATATATTCTCTCTTTCTATCTTGCAATTTTATATCATGTTTTAATCTCAATCTTTTTTTTATAATATATAATTTTAAAAGAATTTTAATCCAGTCCCCCCTCTTCTACCTCCCCTTCTTCTTTCGTTCTCTCTCCTACCCTTCTCTTCTCTACTTTCTCTCTCTCTTTCCTCTCTCCCTTCCTGTCTTGCTATTTTCTACTCTGTATTTTTATTATTGAAAAATTCTTTCTCAATCTGTTTCCTACCTTCTAAACTCCTCAGCCCTCTCTTTCAATTTCTGGCTCTCTGTCTGCCTGGATGTCTGTTGTGTCTACTCTCCCTCCCACGCTAATCATATAGCATATACTGATTATATAATCTTAATACTATACACTTCCACTTTCTCACTCCACACTGTAACCCTGTCCTCCTTTTCAAACATACAGCATGTTAATTGCTGTCTTTCATAACCTTGATCCCAATTGCTAATATTATTACTCTATCAACTTCCAGCTCAAAAATTACCCTTCCTTCATTTAAAACAACTCCTTTCTGTTTCTCCTACGAAATAAGAGTCCCAATATCTCCACAAGTATATTAATACAGGCTCATTTGCAGCCTATAGTGAGATTGTAGTTGGGGGAGATATTGGAGGGTGTGGGTTTCTTGCCTGGGTTGTGTGATTACGTTTTAGCAGCACCTCCACAAAAGATCTCAAGACAGGTGGGCAGAGTGACTCTCAATCAACTAACCAGAGAAAAAGATCTACCAAAGAGTAGCTGAAATACAACCAGACAGATTAAAGAAATAACATCAAGGACAACACAGACGGAGATCCAGGAGGGCAGAGGAGTAAGTGGAAGCTACACTAACCTCCTCCAAGGACCATCCAGTGCTGACTCAGCCCCAGTACAGCAGACAGACAATTCCCCTCCAAGTGGCATCATACTAAGGGGAAATAAAAGCCCTGCCTACAGCAATTAAGCTGCCACACCCACGGTCTTTAAGCCTGAAGGCTAATCACAGATTGAGTAGATTAACAACTAAAGAAGACAGACAAAGGCAGCAGATCACTGGAAGTCTCCAATAGGCTGCCTAGGGCCAGTCTGGTACATGATCTGACGATACCAGAGGCAGATCCAGGAAGAGCAGATCATTCTAAGAAGCACCAACAAACAATAGGAATCACAAAAATGGGGAGACAGAGAAACAACTCTCCATCAAAAGGAAAGGTAGAATCCCCAGAGAGAGTGCTAAATGAAATAGAGGGGAGCAAAATATCAGATACGGAATCAAAAACATGGATTATGGAGAAGCTGAATGAGCTCAGCGGAAACTACAAAGAACTCTAGGGAAACTACAAGGAACTCCAGAAAAACTACAAGGAACTCACAGAGAATTACACGGCCATGAAAAAGGACATAGAAGCTATCAATAAAAGCCAGGAGGAAATGAAGAATATGATCTCTGAATTGAAGAACACAGTAGAAGGAATTAAAAGCAGGCTAGAGGAGGCAGAAGATCAGATTAGCAAGCTGGAGGACAACGACACAAAAACTCCCAGACAATGCAGCAAAATGTAAAAAGACTGAACAAGACTGAAGAGGTTCTAAGACAGCTGCAGGACAATATGAAACTTAATAATATCCGTATCATAGGAATTCCAGAAGGAGAAGAAGAAGAGCAAGGGATAGAAAACCTCTTTGAAAAACTAATGACAGAAAACTTCCCTAACATGAGGAGAGAAAGAGTCACGCAAGTCCAGGAAGCACAGAGAGTCCCAATGAAGATGAACCCCAACAGGCCCACCTCAAAACACATCATAATTAAAATGGCAACATTCAAAGACAAAGAGAGAATCCTAAAAGCAGCAAGAGAGAAACAACTAATAACATACAAGGGAGCTCCAATAAGGCTATCATCAGATTTCTCAGCAGAAACACTACAAGCCAGAAGGGAATGGCAAAAAATATTCCAAGCAATGAAAAACAAAGGCCTACAACCTAGAATACTCTACCCAGCAAAGCTCTCATTCAAAATGGAGGGTGAAATAAGGAGCTTCCAAGACAAAAGAAGCCTAAAAGAATACATCTCCACCAAACCAGCAATGCAAGAGATGCTAAAGGGTCTGCTCTAAGAAGACAAAGAAACAGAGAGAGACAGAGAAGAACACGAGTACAAAGGGGAAAAATGACAATGAATAAGTGCTTATCAGTAATAACCTTACATGTAAATGGATTAAACGCTCCTATTAAAAGACATAGGGTAGCTGAATGAATTGGAAAGAATGACCCACATATATGCTGTCTACAAGAGACACACCTTAGAACAAAAGATCTACACAGATTGAAAGTAAAGGGATGGAAAAAAATATTTCAAGCAAATGGACATGAAAAAAAAGCCGGGGTAGCAATACTTATATCAGACAAAACAGATTTCACAGCAAAGTCCATAAAAAGAGACAAAGAAGGGCATTTCATAATACTTAAGGGAAAAATCCATCAAGAAGATATAACCCTAATAAATATATATGCACCCAACTTAGGAGCACCCAAATATATAAGGAACATTTTGAAAGACTCCAAGAAAGATATAGACAGCAACACATTCATAATAAGGGACTTTAACACCCCATTGTCAACAATGGACAGATCTTCGAAGCAAAGAAAAACAAAAGATATTGAGGCACTGAACAACACTCTAGATCAAATGGACTTAGTCAATATATATAGAAATTTCCCCCCCAAAGAAGCAAAATATACATACTTCTCAAGTGCACATGGAACATTTTCAAAGATAGACCACATGGTAGGACACAAAACAAGACTAAATAAATTTAAGAAAATTGAAATTATATCAAGCATCTTCTCAGATCACAATGGCTTAAAATTGGAAATCAACCTCAAGGAAAAAACTCAAAAACATTCAAACTCATGGAAAATGAATAACATGCTATTAAATAATGAATGGGTTAACAATGACATCAACAAAGAAATCAAAAAGTTTCTGGAAACTAATGATAATGAACATACAACAACCCAAAACCTATGGGATACAGCGAAAGCAGTCCTAAGAGGAAATTTCATAGCAATACAAACCTACTTAAAAAAGCTAGAAGAATCTCTAATAAAAAATTTAGCCCTACAGCTACAAGAACTAGAGGAAGAACAACAAGCTAAGCCCAGATCAAGTAGAAGGAAGGAAATCATCAAGATCCGAGCCCAAGTAAATGACATAGAGTCTAAACTAACAATTCAAAAGATCAACAAAAGTAGGAGCTGGTTCTTTGAAAAGATAAACAAAATTGACAAGCCTTTAAGCAGGCTCATCAAGAAAAAAAGAAAGAGGACCCAAATAAATAAAATCAGAAACAAAAGAGGAGCAATCACAACTGATACAACAGAAATACAAAGGATTCTAAGAAATTATTACGAACAACTGTATGGCAAGAAATTTGACAACCTAGAGAAAATGGACAAATTCCTGGAAACCTATAGTCTTCCCAAACTGAATCAAGAGGAAGCAGAAAGTCTGAATAGACCAATAACAGCTAGTGAAATTGAAGCAGTAATCAAAAAACTCCTGGCACACAAAAGCCCTGGACCAGATGGCTTCACAAGTGAATTCTACAAAACATTTAGGAAAGAACTAACTCCTATCCTCCTCAGACTATTCCAAAAGATACAAGAAGAGGGAAGACTCCCAAACTAGTTCTATGAAGCCAGTATAACCCTAATTCCAAAACCAGGTCAAGACACAACAAAGAAAGAAAACTACAGGCCAATATCGATGATGAACATAGATGCTAAAATCCTCAATAAAATATTGGCAAACCGGATCCAACAACACATTAGAAAGATGATACACCACGATCAATTAGGATTCATCCCAGGGATGCAAGGATGGTTTAATATTCGCAAATCAATAAAAGTGATACACCACATAAACAAAATGAAAGACAAAAACCACATGATCATATCAATAGATGCAGAAAAAGCATTTGATAAAGTATAACACCCATTTATGATAAAAACTCTCAGCAAAATGGGAATAGAGGGAGCATACCTCAACATAATAAAGGCCATATATGAGAACCCTGAAGCCAACATCATACTCAGTGGGCAAAAACTGAGAGCATTCCCCTGAGATTAGGAACAAGACAAGAATGTCCGCTCTCTCCACTCTTATTCAACATAATCTTGGAAATTCTAGCCACAGCAATCAGACAAGAAAGAGAAATAAAACGCATCCAAATTGGAAAAGAGGAAGTAAAACTGTCACTATTTGCAGATGACATGATAGTGTACATAGAAAACCCTATAGACTCCACAAAAAAACTACTCAACCTAATAAGTGAATTCAGCAAAATAGCAGGATACAAAGTCAATATTAAGAAATCGAAGGCATTTTTATACACCAACAATAAAAACTCAGAGATAGAAACTGAAAGAAAAATCACATTTACCATGGCAACAAGAAAAATAAAATACCTAGGAATAAACTTAACCAAGGAGGTAAAAGACCTCTACTCAGAAAACTACGTAACACTGAAGAAAGAAATTAAAGAAGATACAAATAAATGGAAGCATATACCATGCTCATGGATGGGAAGAATCAACACCATTAAAATCTCCATACTACCCAAAGCAATTTATAGATTCAATGCAATCCCTATTAAAATACCAGCAACATATTTCACAGACCTAGAACAAATACTTCAAAAATTTATATGGAACCAAAAAAGAGCCCGAATAGCCACAGCAATTTTGAGGAAGAACACAGTAGGAGGAATCACAATACCTGATATCAAACTATACTACAAGGCCTCGGTAATCAAAACAGTCTGGTACTGGCATAAAACAGACATATAGTTCAATGGAACAGAATAGAGAGCCCAGAAATAAACCCAGGTTCATATGGTCAACTAATATTTGACAAAGGGGGAAAGAACATCAAATGGAGTGAAAAGAGCCTCTTCAACAAATGGTGTTGGGAGAACTGGACAGGGACATGCAAAAAAATGAAACTAGACCACCAACTTACACCATACACCAGAATAAACTCAAGATGGATCAAAGACTTAAATGTAAGCCGTGATACCATAAAAGTCCTACGGGAAAAATAGGCAGGAAAATTTCAGATATCCCACATAACAACATTTTCACTGATATATCTCCTAAGGCAAGGGAAATAAAGGAAAGAATAAACAAGTGGGACTACATCAAACTAAAAAGTTTCTGCTCAGCTAAAGAAAACATCAGCAAGATGAAAAGGAAACCAACCATATGGGAAAATATATTCGTCAATGACAACTCAGACAAGGGATTGATCTCCAAAATATATAAAGAATTCATATGACTCAACACCAAGAAGAGAGACAACCCAATTAAAAAATGGGCAAAGGACCTGAACAAACACTTCTCCAAAGAAGACATACAGAGGGCCCATAGACATATGAAAGTATGCTCAACATCACTAGCCATCAGAGAGATGCAAATAAAAACCACAATGAGATACCACCTCAAACCAGTCAGAATGGCCATCATCAACAAATCAACAAACAACTTGTGCTGGAGAGGATGTGGAGAAACGGGAACCCTGGTGCATTGCTGGTGGGAATGCAGACTGGTGCAGCCACTATGGAAAACAGTTTGGAATTTCCTCAAAAAACTAAGAATGGAACTCCCTTTTGAACCAGCAATTCCATTGCTAGGATTATATCCAAAAAATCCTGAAACACCAATTCAAAAGAATCCTGTGCAGTCCAATGTTCATAGCAGTACTATTTACAATAGCCAAGTGCTGGAAACAACGTAAATGCCCATCTATAGATGAGTGGATCAAAAAACTGTGGTACATTTACACAATGGAGTTCTATGTAGCAGAAAGAGAGAAGGAACTTCTACCATTTGCAACGACATGGCTGGAACTAGAAAAAGTTATGTTTAGCGAAATAAGCCAGGCAACGAAAGAAAAATACCTTATGCTGTCACCTATTACAGGAAACTAATGAACAACACAAACAAATGAACAAAATTGAACCAGAGCTATGTAAACAAGAAGTAGACTAACAGTAACAAGGGGGGAGGGAGAGAAGGGGGTAAGAAGGGGAAGGGTCAAGTCAAAAAACATGTATAAACGATCCACGGACATGGGCAACTGAATGGGGACTGAATGTGGGGGAAGGGAGGGACAGGGTGCAGGGAAGCAAGAGGGGGAAAAAAGGTTGACAACTGTAATGGAAAAACAAAGAAATTTTTTTTAGTGGGGGAAAAATGAAAATATGAAGAATGGAAATGCCAGTTCAGTGAATATTAGGACAAAGATTTTCCTTCACGTTGTATATTTTCCTCCCTATTTGATCCCTCCATAGTTTGGCATTCTAAACAAGTAAGTAATGACATAAGTTTCTTTGCATAGAACTAATAAGACCAGTTGTTCATAGAGGTTCCTTTTTATTTTTATTTATTTATTTATTTTTTTTTAACCAAGTCTTTGACTGGAATGTCAAGCCTAAAGGAGACATACTTGGGTTCAGGCTGTTACCAAAAAGCCCCGAGGAATGGGGAATGACTTTCAAAGGTAATAAAAGCCCACGAGATAAAAGGCCTGGTACTGTGGTTGGTTGTGCGGTCCACAGCAATCTTTCCAGGGGAGGAACGAAGGTTGTTTTCCTGAAAGATGGCTAGAAGGGACCTTAAGGCACAACGAAAAACCAGAAGGAATTGGAAAGGACAGCTGTGTACAGGCAAGGATGAATGCCAGATATATGGCTCAGCTTCCGTGCCCTGAAGAAGAGACTGAGAGGGTCACCCCAAATATTCCTTGGGTAAGTTCCAACAAAGCAGAACTAAAGATCATAAGTGATCATTTGCTGCTCTTGTTATGTTTATGCAAATGAACAGGATAAACTAAAAATTGACTTAATGTAGTCTCTTTAAAGACAAGGAGGGTAATCTTAGGGAGAAAAATCATTATTCAAGGAAAATCACAATGATCAGTAATAGACTATAAAATAGGGCAACTAACCATCTTAAAAGTTTCTTCTCATTTAAATATGGTTTCACTTGAAAATTAAACCATGTCTGTGATATCATCAAAGATATTCAAGTTGCAGGCAAGTAGAATGTCAAGTGCCTTGCAACTGGATGTCTTCCCAATAAGACAGTCTTACAGATTTAGAGACTTGTTTGTGGGTTATGTTACATAAATTAACATGTGTTTTCTGTTTTCAAAGGACATAAGCCTACGATCTCATTACCTGAGTGATTGTCTGTATGCATATGCCTCATTTAATCCTGTCTGCAGCACTGCCTCCTGAGACTCAACAGTTTGGCTGAACTAAATGGCTGGGTTGGGGAAGAATGGGGTGGTCTGTGGGCTTCACTTTAAAACTGGTTTCTCTTTTCTATCCTAATGGCTTGGACAGAAAGGACCCAGAGGTCTGAGAGGGGGGAAACCTAAAATAGTTTCCTCAGCCCAAACTAAGTATAATGGGCAAAGGGGTTTTGGACAGGTGAGATGTACCTGGCACACCTTCCTCCAAAGAAGCCCTTTTTTTCTTTTTTTTTTTTTTCTTTCTCCTAATATGGAACATTGAAAAATTAATCCCTGCCTTCTGTCATCTAGTAGTTATGGATTGAATGATGTCTTTTAACCCTTTTCGCCAAATCTGTTGTCCCCAGAACACAACAAGGATGCCAGCCTGTTAAACTAAGCACGCCATTGACCGGGGACAGCCAACTGACCTGGAGTCTGCATGATCCTTCCCCATGTGGGAAGGCCACCCTCCCCACTACACCCCCACTCTTATTAGGGTTTTCTGTACCCAAGAGTAGGTAGGACGACGACCATGTCCAGCTTGAAGCAGCTAGAGGAGCTTGAGACCTTCGCCCATTGTCCTTTACAAGATTACAAAGGGTCTTAATATCTGAGAGAGAGGGATAGTTCTTTTTTACAAACCATGGGTATGGACTTGGGGGGGATTGCTGGGGGAGGGAGATGCTGGGTGGAGTGGAGTAAAGGGGAGAAAATTGGAACTATTGTAACAATATAATCAATAAAATACATAAAAAAAAAAAAAGAATCAAAGGGAATCTTTAACCCTCTTCACATCCCTGCCCAAGATATTCAGAAAGAGAATCCTACTCCAGAAAGTAGATCTCAGGATGTTCACTTTAGCCTAATTTGAATTAAATATTCTAAATAGAGGGCTTCAGACAGGGGCCTTATTAGCTAGATACTCACTGTGTCCCATTGTTTCTGATTGCTTAGTGAGAATTTCCTGCCATGTATGTTCTGCGTTCCCTCAACTATAAATCGCTTGTTCTCATTCTCACTTCTGAAATCTAAGGTCCCATTTCTCCCACGTTTTCTCCTTGTCCAAAATGTCTTACATACTAATATTGTCTCACTCTCTTTGGAATTTTTACACCCATGTGGATTTCCTGTGGGTATGTATGAAAACTTTGCTTTTCTGCTCTTGATCCATCTCTGTTAATATGATTATTTTCCCAGTCTAGAAAAATTTAGAAGGTGGGAGAAAAAGTATTAACATTTTTTAGGTCCCACAATACTAAGGAAGAAATATTTTATTTTCTATATTGCCAGAATTGGCCCCAGCTCAGAGGTAACTGATGGATGCAGGGTTATGTTTCTTTATAGATTATTCATTTATTTTGCTATTATTTGCATGTGCTAAGTTGATTAAAAGAATGTGTCTAATTTTCAGACTATCTGCCTGGGCTCAGTTAAAAAGCCATTTACATAACTACAATTAGCAATTTATAACTTACAGCACCACTGAATTAAATAATACCAATTTTCCAAGCCTATTGCTTTTAGTAATTGATTATTACTTTTCTTCTTGCTACAACTGATCTCTGCTTAGCTTATGCAAAGCCTGGTAAAAAGGACAGAAGTATTTTTAACTTAAGTGGCATCATATAACTAATATTTTAACTCAAGAAAGCATAAACTGAGTCTATACACTAACATAACTTAAAAGTTATTTGTCAATCATATGTAAAAGAGCTAAACTCTAGGCTGTCAAAGTGAATTAAGGAAGTGTAATAGGCAGCTAGACATGGTTCCCATCCATCCTTGCCTCTTGATACTCACGCCCTTCTGTAATCCCCACCCTTTGCATATATGCCAGGCCCAGTTTTTGTTTCTGTTGGTGGCAAAATGGCACCAGAATAGTACCAGGCAGCAAAGAAAGAATTCATAGCCAAGGAACTCAAATTATAACAAAACGTTTGTTCCAAGAGTCACAGAATTAGAAAAGGTGAGCCAGCTGGGCTGCATGGGCTCAGGAGACAAGTTATAGAGGAAAAGTAAAGCCCTTGGAACTTAGAAGAAAGAAAGGCAATGGAAACACAACTGGGGGGGAGGAGAGGAGGAAAGGTGTCAGCATGCTCTGCAGAGAGCATTACTGCAAAAAGAAGGGAGTGGGGAAAGGCTTGGACATGCCCAAGAGTGAGAGAACATGCACTGAGTCCTTCATTTAAAGGCCTGTATCTGGAAGTTTGAGGGGTGGGTCTCAATAGAACATTTATCACCTTTCCAGGTATGTCTCCTCAGAGTTGTGGCCTCCACTGATTGGCTATGGCAGTCTGGGGAATCATTAGTCATCCCAGCTGGTCCTGATGTCAGACATGGTGTTGCTTTGTCTGGTTTTTCTGCTTTTCTGGGCCTGGAGCTGAAACACAATTAAGGCCTAGATGTTATCTCTAGGACTTACTGCTTAAGCGTGTGGTAGTGCAAGGGCTTATATTCGAGTTGTATGAGGCTATTCCCTGGCCCCCTTGTTCCTCCTCTAAGGGGGTCTAGTACATGAGTAGTGACATACTAAGGGAGAAAGTTCAGGAGAGGATCCTAACCACACGACCAGCAAATGCTAAGGGAGGAAATTTCACCTCAAGGGTCAAAGTCCTACCTTCTAATTGTTCATTGCTTGGCACCAGGGGCTTTCTACCCAGTGACCTTCCATACCTGGCCTATTGTTCCTACCCTGTCTGTGTCTGTCCAACTGCCTACTATGTCACTTTTAATATAAAGAATATGACAAAAATGAAGAAATGACACTTTTGTGGTTAGGTTGTAAAAATACTATAACTTTCTTCTTGCTGGAATTATTTCTCTATTGTCTTCCCAACTTGCTTTGTAAAACAAGCTGCCACATTGCAGAGGCCCACATGGTGAGGAACTGAAAGAGGCCTTCAGCTAATAGTTAGCAAAGATCTGAGTCTTTCAATGCAATAATTTCCAGGAACTGACTTCTGCCAACAACAATACAAGTGAGTTTGGAGGAAGCAGATGTTTTCTCAGTTGACTTTTCAGATGACTAAAGTCCCAACTAACACCTTGACTGAAGCTTCTGAGAGGCCCTGATACAGGACCATTTAGGACATGGCCATACTCTTCACCCACAGAAACTGTGAAATTATAAATGTGTTTGTTTTGAGCAACTAAGTTTCAAAATATTTTGCTATATACCATAGATCACTAATACAGGGTGCAATAGCTTCCACAGAAGGTTGATTCTGAAGCTGAGCAGAGTTTGCAACTCCAAAGTATGTCTCTTTGGGAAATTGATTATTTTGGGCTGCTTAATTTTAAGAAACAGCAAACAAAGCAGATACTGTGAAAACTAAGTAGGAGTTACCCTTTGTAAAGGCATATTTACATTTGTGAGAAAAATCTCCACCTGTAAGGGTATATTTTTCACTGAACAAAGTCTGCCTTTACTATCAATGGAAAAGGCTTTGGGATTAAATTTGCATAACAATGTTATCCTTGGATTCTGTGCTTCTCTGTTAATCACCAATTTCTGGCTCTCCACCCCCAATAGCATCTTTAGATTTTAGCTGAAGGTGGTATTTGAGGATCTAACTTCCTCCATTTTGGAGAGTTACTCAGTATTCCTTGGTCTCTCACATGTATATAGAAGGTATTCATATTGTTAAATTTAATTTGTTTTTCTCTTGCAACCTATTTTATGTCAATCTGATTGTTAGTTCAGCTGGAAGAACTTGAAGGGTAAAGGATGATTTTCCCTCCCCAACAATTCCAACATTGAGACCAGGATATAGTTCATGACTTAGGCAAAACCAATCAGCATATTTCATACCTAGATGCATGGTGATTGGCTTCAATTAAACATGTGACCTAAATTGACATTCATAGTGAATCTAAAGTCATTGCACAGAATGCTGATAAACATGCTTAAGGAATTATGTAGCCCCAGGAGCAACTGATAGCCCTCTTGGAGCCACAAAGGGAGACAACTTTACAATGAATTTGAATCCAAGAAACACAAAGTGACAGAAATAAATTTGGTCCTTGATTGCATTACTAGATACTACATCAAGCCTTGCTTGAAGCTAGCATAGCTCTGGGTTTTTCAGCTGAATGAAATATTATTATTTAATGTAGGTTGAAATGAGATGTCTGATAATTAGCAGCATTAAACTCATCCTGCCGTGACTGGTGTGGCTCAGTGGATTGAGTGCTGGCCTGTGAACCAAATGGTTGCCAGTTTGATTCCCAGTCAGGGCACATACCCGGGTTGTGGGCCAGGTCCCCAGTTAGGGATGTGCAAGAGGCAACCACACATTGATGTTTCTCTCCCTCTCTTTCTTCCTCCCTTCCCCTCTCTCTAAAATTAAATTAATTAAATCTTTAAAAAATATATATTATCCCAAATAACATATCTCCCACATTCCTCATCTATTTGAACAATTCAAATTAAGAATTTTAAAAGACACTAACTAAATAGCACCCTGAACCATTTCCATTTAAGTGATAAGATATATTTCCCATAACAGTGACAGTCATTAAAAGCACATATTATAACTAAATATTGATATGCATTAATTGAACTCAAATGAACTGCAATGAAAGTAACAAATGATTCAAGAAAATATGAACACCATTTAATTGTATTATGATTCACTTTGTAATAATTAAACATCAAAGTCAATACATAAAAAAGGATACTTCTGAAGCTGGAGCATAAAGTGCCTCAAAGTCAACTTTGTTTGAAGATAAGCTATAAAGTTTACTAAATAGAAAATAAGACTCCCCCTTGTATAGAAAAGTTTAAACTTGAATGAAAATTCAAATATCTTTTGAACTGTATAAATTCTGGGGACAGGGGGAGTCATAAATATCAAGAATTTTCAAATAATTCAATGTTATACCCTTTCCCTCCAAATTCCCCAATGTATTAATAAAAATTTCTATTAGACTACATTATCTAGAAGAATCAAAAGAAAATTAAGTCCAGAAAGTTATAGGAATAAAGAAAGGGTATGCAGACCAAATTAATGAGAAAATGGAACAGTTTCTCCTCTGTATTGGGAACTAGTATGTGCATAGCCACCCACACAAGCAGCAGATCTATTCCCACAGGTCTATGTTTTTAGGATTGCTAGGTAAAGAGATTACAAATAATCTGACCCTAATCTTTTTTTCTGTTTACACAAACTAGACAATTTTTGAAAGTTAAAAACTACACACATCAGGACTTCCAGGCAAGATGGAGGCCCAGACTGACATGCTCCGTCTCCCTCCACAACTAAGAAGGACTACGACTACTGCAAAACCAGAAGTTCCAGGTAATAAAGGTACATGGAAGTCCAATATATGAAGTTATAAACAAGTGGTGCTTGTCCAGATGGGTAGGAGGGGCAAAGCCACAGCAGAGAGGTCAAGCTATGCTGGTGGCGGCAGCTGCAGTGACGGCAGCGGGACAGCAGTAAGCACAGACACCCGTATTTAAGAGGAGGCGAGAAGCACCTGGGGAGCACCCCTGGCTGCAGACCAAACCTGTCAGCTCACAATTCCAACACCAGGGAAGGCAGACCCTCATTTCCTCAGACTGTGAGGGCTAGAGGGCGTGGGGACAGAAGAGGAGGCTCCCAGTCTCTCAGCAGAGAGTGAACAGCAAGAATCCATCTTGGACCCCCGCTCCCACACAAAGTGCCACAATGTGGTGAGAAGGGTCCCCCAGTAGTGATGAGTGCATGGGGCTCCATCCTCTATAGCGTAGGAGGTATGACAGCTCCACCCAGGAAGCAAAGGTAAACAAAAAACTGTCAGGATGGCAAGGATCATGATAGAGATCCCAATCACACAGCTAACCAGACAGCAAATATATGATCTATCAGACCAGCAGATAGATAATCTTTCTGAGGTTCAGTTCAGAGCTATACTTATAAGAAAGCTTACAGACCTAACAGCAGATCTTAAACAAGATGCGGAAGGAATGAAGGCTAGTCCTGCTGAAATGAACAAAAGCACATACGAGACAAGTGGTAAGGAAACAAAAACCAGGGATCAAATCGACAAATCAGAACATAGGGAAGGAACAAAGAGTCAGCCAGTGCAGAAGGAGAAAACAAAAAGTGAGGAAAATGAGGAGAGGATCAGAAACCTCTGGGACAACTATAAGAGAGCGAACATCTGAATTACAGGGTTGCCATAAGGTGAAGAAGAAGAACTAGAAATTGAAAAATTATGCGAAAAAATAATGAAGCAGAACTTCCCTAACTTGGGGAAGGAAATACACTTATAGGTCCAGGAAGCACAGAGAGTTCCAGAAAAACTGGACCCAGGGAGGACCACACCAAGACACATTATAATCAAAATGTCACAAATTAAAAGATAAAGAGACAATCTTAAAAGCAGCAAGAGAGAAGAAGAGAATTATATACAAAGGGGTCCCAATAAGACTATCAGCCAATTTCTCAAAGGACACTTTGCAGGCAAGAAGGGACTGGCAAGAAATTTTCAAAGTAATGAAAAGCAAAAACCTACAGCCACGAATACTCTATCCAACAAAGCTGTCATTCAGAATAGAAGGGCAGAGCAAGTGCTTCCAGGACAAAGTAAAACTGAAGGAGTTCATCAGATCCAAACCACTGTTATATGAGATGTTAAAGAAACTTGTTTAGGAGAAGGCGGATCAAAACTATGAACATTAAAATGAAAACAACAACAACCAACAACAGAAGCTAGGGAATTGAAACAGAGGCAAAATAAGTAGGCAACAAGAGAGGGAAAAGAATTATAGGAATGGGGAACATATAGGGGGGAGGTCAGTGGGGAGAGGGAAGGGGAAAGGGGAGGGAGATGGTGCAAGAATTAAGAAGCATAGTAGGAGGGAGTAGAGTAGACAGGAAGATGTTGAGAAGAACTATGTGCACAACCAATGGGCATGGACTAAGATGGGGGACAACTGGAGGGAGAAGGGTCACCGGGTGGAGGGAAACAAAAAGAAAAGAAATTGGGACAACTCTAACAGCATAATCAATAAAATATATTTTTAAAAATTGCACACTTCAAGAGTTTTTATGGGACTGTAAAGAGTCCTATTGAGACAAATATTATGCAAATTTCTTTCTTCCTAAAATCTATTCAGAGTGTTCTATTGTGCCTGGAGGTAAAGGAACTAAAATTTAATAAGAGCCTAATATGTTCTTGGTACCATTTTAATATTAGTTACTTTAAAATACTGCCTGTGCTGTTGTACTTTTGTTATTATCTTTCTACTTTGTTTACACACTGGTGACATCAATGCACCCATCTCTTCACCCAACAACTACCCCCAAAGGAAGCAAGGTTTCCTTCTTAGGATAAGTCTATAAGTCAACTCATAAAAAATTAGGACAGAGATATACAAAGTCATCTTAAGAATCCTAAATGACTTCCAAGTCAGGAAGTCATATTAATATATCTACATACAGACAGTCTGAATCAGAAATGGAGTTGGCTATGGATGAATAAAGAAGCAAATTGGTACTTTCAAGGGACTACTCAGACAAGCATGTTTCCATAGCTGAGTGGGTCTCCACTTACTGCCTTCGGAATCACCAGGAAGTTTTTACACTATTGATGCTTAGGTCCTACCTCCAGAGATTCTAATTTTAATTGAAGTGGGTTGTGCACAAGACAGTTTTTTTTTAATCTTCCTGGACTTGCTATATAATCTTCAAGCTATGATCTGACTTGCCTGCATATTGTAGGGATAAGCCCATTAGATGACTGGGAGAAATAAAGACCGTACTTCCCTATGTATTTTATATAATAGAGGTATTGCATAGGATACAAGCATGATGTGTTCGGAAAATGAAAGAATAAACAAAGTCATTGGAAAAGAAAAGATCTGAAACTTATTGAGTTAGAAGGTAAAGTTGGAAACAACAAATTTCTAAGACATTTCTTTCAACTCTACCCTTTCCTGTGAATCTAGTGTTTATTATGAAAAGAGGAAGAATTGAGAAGAGACTGAAAAATTATGGTAATTTATTAAATGGAACTTTGCTTTTTATAGGGTGCCATAGAAAATGTGGCCAAATCCATCATTGTTATTATCATCATCAAAGTTTTCTTCCTTTTTCCACCCATCTGGTTTCTGCTTTAATTTACATTAATTTAAAATCTTTGGAATCATAGCTATAGGAAAAATGAGCATAAGTTCTGAACATCTTAACTGATTGAATGAAACAAGGAGATTGAATCTTGGAGTATACCTGAAATACATTCATTTATCAAATATTGTCTTTTTTCCCCTATATTACAAGGAATCTAGGTCCATATGCACAAAACAGAGTTGCAATCAAAATCCTTATAATATAAAAATGCTAATACAGACATACCTTGGTACTAGCTTGCTCCAGAACTTGTCAAACCCTGTATTCATTGCATTTCGATGAGAAAAAAATGTTTTGGCACTGGCGCTTGCTTGGGACGTGTCCCTCCTGCTAGAATTTGTATGTGTCACAGCACCATCCCACAAGAGAAAATGTTTCATCATTCCATCTCATAAGTTTCGGCACTCATCATGAGTTCTGAAACAAATTAATGACTAGTACGGAGGTACCACTGTATTTAATTTTTTACCAGATGTTTAGGTATTTAATAAATGTTAAAAATGTGGATTAAATTTTACTCTATTTGTTACAAACTAATATCAATAGAAAGCTTTAAAAGTTGATTGTATGATTTTTAAATCCATCTAATACCGAGGAAAGAAAAATCAGAGAGGAGTATATAACATAGTGAAAAATATATAGTTGTCTCATATTCTCCAGCCTCAGAATTTATTTAACTGTTACCTCTATGGCTCTCTAAGCTTATGTAGGATTACAAAGTTTATCAGTGGATTAAGAAATACTCAATTTGAAATGAATTTGCAACTAATATTTTCTTAAAGTAAATCACCCTTTGGATTCAAAATAAGTCACACAAACAATAACTGGAATTCCACGTGTACATTGTTACTACCCATCTAGTTTACACTTCTAGTCTTTCCTATGTATATTCCTGCAACCTTAGGAGTATTTCAAATGTGTTCATTGACACTCTATTTTGCCTCAGTTTGTCATTCATTTCAGACATGTTGGAGAAGCTTGCATATACTAGATAAAACTTCTTAATATCCACTCCTTGAAGATGATGACTCTCATAATTTCCTTCCACTGACCTATTCTGAAACAACTCTGATTCTCTGTTCAAGTTTCCCATTTCTGCCCAGAGGTTTCAAAGAAAGAGGTGACAAAAATCAGTTACAGTTTCATCCTTACTGGGCTAAGGCTAGCCTGTCTTCTACAAATCTGAAAATAATATCCAATTTTTAAAAAATCTCTTTGTTGTCTTTCATCATCTAATTAGGCCATGCAGTTTGTGTCTCTGCCTTAGAGAATCCCATATAAAAATTAGACTCTTCACCTTCTTCTGTCTTCTCTGTTTTAATAAGGCTCACACCCAGACCTCAGCTGTAACAGCAAACCTACCCTTCCTCAGTTTCTGTCTTCAGTAGTTTATCTTTTGCAGTGTTCTTCTACCAATTCAAATCAGTGCATCCAAATAGAAGCTCGGGAACAAGTTGCCCTACCATTTTATCACCCACTTCCAACTAAATTACAGTTTTGTCTCAGCAATGACTCTGCCATAACTGTAAATTTATATATATAACTTTAGATAACAAAACCAATGCAGATAAATGGTAAACAATGTTTAACAGTATTTTTAAAAGTTACTTCTACATATTCTAAGTTAATACAAATAGTGTATAGAATTATTCAATACTATAAAAAACACAAGAATATAATCTAAAATAATACCAGGCTGGCTTCTTTGCAAAAAAGCCAAAGCAATTTACAACAATACAGAAATTACATGTTAAGGTAGATCACAGTGTTACTGGCTGAGCATGCTTTGGTCAAACCTCAAGCAAGCTAAACAACTAGTTAACTTGATAAATAAAACCCATTTATAATGAAAAGACTGTAAGTTTGGCATAGTTAAAAATGTAGCACATGTGCCTTCATACTGAAGAACAGTAGAATATATTATGTGTTTGTTCATATTTTAAGAAAAGCTGTTTCATGATTCTGCCATCTTCACCATAGATCAGTGGCTCAGGGTTGGGCATCAGCCTACAGAGCTAGAAATCTCCGTAGGTGACTCAAAAGCTAAGTAGATTAATGTTTACCAATGGATTAATACAATTATTTTTTAGGGATTTTGAATTTATGACTTAGAGAGAGAACCAGTAGATTTTAGAAAAGACATAAAGACAAAAACAAAAATTAAATAAAGAAGAGAAGAAGTTTGTTGATAATGGCTAGTGAGGAGTGAAGTCACTATTCTGATGCAGAACTAGAGGATGGGCATATTGGGGGTGGGCATGTTGATGCTTATTATTCCACAGTGCCAAGCACTGCTCCAAGTACTGTGAGAAAGATACCACTTTTATCTGCATTTTACAGTAATTGTGGTACCTAGCCTGCATCATAAAGCTGAGAGTGGGTTCAGTGCATGGGCTCTGAGACAGACTACCAAGATCTGAATACTGGCTCTATTGTTATAGGGACCAAATGGGTTAATATTTGTAAATGTGACTAAAATATTGGCTAGCACATAGTAATCGCTATATATATATACAGCAATTACAAAAACATAAGTAAATGTGTAAAAATGTGAAGTGAAGAAGTCTAAATTTGTTATTAGTGTTCTGCAGAGAAACAGAACCAATAGGTTATATAGAAATATACATAAAGGGAGATTTATTATAGGAATTGGTTCATGATAAATGAAGGCCAAGTCCTACAATCTTTAGAGTGCAAAGTGAAGAACAAGGAAAGCTGGTGATATAATTCAGGCCAAATCCAAAGGCCTGAGAACCAGGTGGGTGGATGGTATAACTCCCAGTCCCAAGACCAAAGGCACAAGAACCAGGGAGGTTGCTGGCAAAAGCCTCAGAGTCTGAAGGCCCAAGAACCAGGAGCTCCGATGTCCAAGAGAAGGAGAATTCGGACCCCCTAGCTCAAGAAGAGAAAGAATTTGCACTTCTTCTACCTTTTTGTTCTATTCGAGCCCTCAACAGATTGGATGCTTGCCCACAGTAGTGAGGGGGACCCTCTTTGTTCGGTCTACTGATTCAATGCTAACCTCTTCCCAAAACACTGTCACTGATACACCCAGAAATGTTTTAACAGATACCTGAGCATCCCTTAACTCAGTCAAGTTGACTTGTAAAATTAAGTATCACAGACTTCAGACTCCTAATGTATGCTGTCAATTATTATGGCTATGTTGGAGGGTGAGAAGAGAAATTGACATACTAACACTGGCACACCGAAATAAAAGGTAAACAATTACCTTAAAGGGAAGATAGTTTTATCCCTTGAGTTTTCACCCATTAAAACTCGTTTTAATTTTGTATGAACTTAATGTGGTTTGTATATATATTCAACTGGACAGATATGCTCTAGAAATCTGATGTACACTTGAGTAAATTTAGTTAATATATGATTACCAGGGAGGTAAATGAAATCTGGCTATTTTATAGTCTTCTGGCTTTTTAATGAGAGGAAAAGGAGAAAGGCAGTTTGGCATTTTCTGTAACTTGATATCTTGGAGTGTTTCCCCAAGCCATCAGGTCTGCTTTGACTTCTTTTGCATTCGCCTATCAGTAAGAAGAAAAACTTTCCAAAATTTATTTCTAAAAATGTGTTTATTCTTGATGCTGGATGTAAAAATGGTTTTCCAGTGTACCAGATTCCTCTGTTTCATTATGTCACAAACAATCAATATTGGCTAATAAAACTTTTAAATGCCTTGAAAATTATCAAAAATTTAATGTACATACATACAGCATAGACTTGACAAGTGAAAATAGGTCCAGGATATACATTCTTTTAATCAATACCTATTCTGTAAGAATTATTATTGGGGGAAAGGCTTTAAAATTATTAATATACTTCTTTAAAAATCATCATTATTAAGCATTTCCCTTCTATCTTATAATTAATAAGGTACTTGAAAGGTACTTGAAATTGGAACTTCCGAATCTTAGAGTTTATATTTAAAAGTTTGTCAAATTGAGATATTGATAAATTATTGAAGAAATATAATCATTCATAAAGATTTTAGTATAGAGGTATTAGTAGCAGAAAATGTCAGGAAAAAACTTATTTTATATATTTATAAAGACAATAAGTAGTGACAACATATAAAATCAATAGTAAAAATAATTTCTCGTTAGGTCTTTTTAAGTTCAAAAAACATAAAGAAAGGTTGGGCTTAAATACAGAGGTCAGCATAATGGCCCCATTTTTCTCAATTATGTGAATAATTAGAATATAGAAAAGACTGTTTTTGAATTGATCAGACTTGTGTCAAATTGCCCAAAATTAACAGTATTATGTCCTAGCAATTAGAATAAATTTGTGACAATACAGCGAAACTGTGGTTTCCCCTGTTTCACAGCCATATATGTAGTTGATCAGGCATTCAGCTGTGGTGTACCTGTAAACACAAGTCAGTAAGCCAGAGTGGGCAAAATTCAGCTAAACTCCAGTCTAGAACTATGGAAAAAAGAATTATTTCTTTGTTTTTCTGACCCTACTGAGATAAGAGAGGGCTCAGTTTCAATGACACTTTATTTAATTTCCATGTGTTTCACCAGAGCTTGGAGCAGAATTAGATATTGTTTTATCTAATGCCAAATGTATGTATACTTTCTTCTATACCAGCTGATTGTTTAAGTTCAAAAATAAATCATCTTTTATTTAATATGAAATTTAAAGAAGAAAAGATTATTTCTGTAGTTTCTTTCTTTCCATTAATTTATTTTAAGACAGAACAAATGAAATGGTGCATACAATTTAGACTTCAAAAAAACATCTCCAATAAGGAATGTTTTATAAATATCAGGAATTCTCCACAGGAGTAGAAATATAATGAGATGTTATTTCTGGACATAAACTAGAAGAGGCCAAATTACAAGACAGCATTGTAATATTGTTGATATCACTTTCCAATCCAAGTTTGATTTCCTGTTTGATTTAAATAAACTTGAAAAGTCAAGGCTATATTAATCTTGAATTTATGTGTACTGAACAGAAAAAAAAAAAATCACCCTCATGATTAGTAGACATTTGGTGCTGTCCAAAATGTCCACACTAAGAAAATGTCCCTTAGTTCAAATAGCCCATAACATTTATTTACACTTTTGGTTTATAGGGTTAACACATGAAAAGTGCAATTATGGTCCAATAATTGTGTTGTGGCTGCATTGCCAATAATAACCCTTCTTGTGTTGGTAGCCTACCTGGTAATAGCACATGATCAGGGATATTTTGGTGTGGACAAAGTAGTTTCATGGATATCTTGGATAGAACCAAATGTCCTGCAAGGATCCTCGAATATTCATCAGTGTGACTTGATCTGTAAATAAATGTTTCACAATTATATAAATTCATAGGATTATAATAAGATTTATACTTATTCTAATATCATACAAAAAAAAGCCAAATTTTAACCCTCATATGCCCTAGTCATAGGTTTTGACTGACTTACATCTATCTGTTAAAGGGGGAGTTCAAGTGCTATACATAATAGAAGTCATAATACTCAAATTACTAGGTAAATGTGGAGACATAGCACTCATGACCAGCGTAAAATAATTACATTTTGGTCTTCAAACACTATATCAGGTTGCTATTGGCAATTAACTCTTGAGCAGGAATAAAACAATCTGCCAATAGAATTTTTGCCTAAAAACAAACCCATCTGATTGAAACAGGGAGTTCTAAATAATTTGTTATTCAAATTGAATTGAATTAAACCAGGAAAATGAGTTACTTATTTCTGTGATAAGGCATATGTTCCTTGAGCTGGCCCATGACAACTTGTAAGAGCTGATTATTAAATTTTCAGGAATTTTGCAAGTCTGTTGTTAAACACAATTATTACTAAATATTAAATTATATAAATATACAATTCAATAAATTTTGTATGTATTAAATACTCATGCCTCATCAATTCTTAATTATTTTAATATATCTTACAATTATCTTTGCTTTTGATATTATTTACCTCTCTTGGTTTGAGAGGGGGAAATACTGTGTCATAGTTGCCCCCACATATATCTTCCCAATTCTGTGTTCTTTGACATCATGTCAGTGGCTTAAAGTCAGCATCACAAGAATATTTACATCACAAACACTACTAATCAAGGCTTGATTGATTGTTTTTATTTGTTGTCTAAACTTACTGATGGACAAAATGTTAATAGAGAAAACTTAAAATACATCATGGCCATATCTATTACATTGTGAATAGCACAAAGTATTGAGAAAATATTCTTCCAGTGTTTGAAAACTGTTATCCAGTTTCGCAAAGAAGTTGGTCATGTCGTTGGCCATTGAGTCAAGTTCCAACATATGCCTTTGTAGTTTCATTTTGCCTTATTCTTAAATGCAAATGAAAATATCAACCTATAGTCATGTTGGAAATAGAATCAGCCATCAGTTGTTTATGGATATACAAATTTGCCAGAACCAAATAAAGCATTATGTCAGAATCAATTAGCTATATGTAACTTAGAATAAAGAATATTGTATACTTTATTATTTGTAAGTTGTGTGTACACATATTTTATATTATAAAATTTATAATAAATTTATGTAGGCATAAATATACACTTTTTTAAAAATAGAAACCAATTGTTAGGTTTTTACCAGCAAAACAGAGGTTTCTTTTCATTACCTTGGCCTGACATAGGTGGGTGAGTAGTTTTTCAAAGTGAGTTCGGGACCTGTATGGAGCAGCTGAATTTGCTGGAAGTGATCGGCTCTTTTCTAACTCCAACACAAGCCCCTGGCTGTTTGCCAGCTAGGAAGGAATCTTCTCTGTCACAACAGTACCCACATTTGATTATATAGAAAAATTCATAAGAAACTAAGGAAAACAAATAGCAGATTAGGTCATTGCTTTGATAAAATCATCTCTCCCACTTAGGAAATTTCAAAGGCTATTAGAAAACTACAGTGTAGTCGAGTTCCTTCCATGATCCTGCTCTGCCATGCTCATTATGTAGGTTTTTGTCTTTGAAATGATTGAAGCACTTCCAACCATCATATCCCCATACAGAAACATGCAACAGCAGAACACAAGTCTTTTTCTTGCTTTGGTTATTAAAGGCAAGAAAAACTCTTCCAGTAAACTAGCACCAGACTTTCTCTCATTTTGTATCACATCACATGCACACTCCTAACTAAAACCACTGACAAGGGCATTCATTTGCCTTGACTGGTTTCCTTTCTGTGTCATATTCCCTGAAATACAAAGTATCCTGACACCTAAACAGAACTGAAGTTCAAAGAAGAAATTGAGGTTGGTAACCAACAGGATCTATTGAAGGAATATTCTCACTTTAATAAAACAATTTCTGAGCCTTTGAGTAGAGGAAAGGATAAGGGAAAAAGGAGCCTAAGATTTAGTAAGGAAATTCTTATTTATTCAATTTAATATATTTATATTTATTATATTTATTGAGTATTTGCTATCATACTTTTTCCAAGATGCTGGGAATATAAAGGTAGAAGACCCAACTTTGTGCTTGAAGAACTCAATCTTTTCATTAAATGGACAAGAAAATGAACAATTACAGTACATTGTATTAGAACTCAAATAGATATGTCCTTAGCTGGGTCATCTCGATATTGTGAATTAAAACAAAAATAAAATCTATGACATTAGCAAACATGAATTTTAAAAAAGTCCTACAAGAGTACATACATTCTGATGATGGGCCCCAAAAAATGAGAACCCCAAACTAGATTCACAACCTAGTTCTTCTCATAACTTCATGTGTAACATTGAGCAAATTCTTTAAATGTTTGGTAACTCAGTTTCTTCATATTTAAAAGTGAACTTACAAATTATATTAAATTTAAAAGTGAAAAAATGAATGATATACATAAGGTGATATCTTGTGGAGCCACAATGAATGATAGCTATTTTATAATAATGGAGGTTGCTCTGTCTCCCACCAACAGAAAATGTACATAAATTTTAGAGCAAAGAAAAATTAAAAATACAGGAATATTTTCAGCTAAATTGGAATACTTTCATTAGATTAACCTAAAATTGGGGCTCTCAAGAGAAAGGAAAGCATATCAGGAAATTAAAATTAAGAGTATGAGAGAAAATTTGTCAGGGAATGCTCCATTTCAGCAGAATTATACTTTCACCTTGCTAAGATTTTAGTTGTTCCATCAACAAATATGTATTGTGTGAGCTGCTATTCAGATATTTACTGTCTTCTCTCAGTCACCAAGACTATGAAAGGTCATGGCCTAGGGCAGCGGTTCTCAACCTGTGGGTCGCAACCTTTTGGGGGGTCGAATGACCCTTTCACAGGGGTCGCCTAAGACCATGGGAAAACACATATATAATTACATATTGTTTTTACAATTAATCACTATGCTTTAATTATGTTCAATCTGTAACAATGAAAATACATCCTGCATATCAGATATTTACATTACAATTCATAACAGTAGCAAAATTACAGTTATGAAGTAGCAACGAAAATAATTTTATGGTTGGGGGTCACCACAACATGAGGAACTGTATTAAAGGGTCGCGGCATTAGGAAAGTTGAGAACCATTGGCCTAGGAGGAGAAGGAAAATCCCTAATAGTGTGTAAAATGATTATTTGAATGAACATGAATGAATGAATTTCCTGGTGGTGGCACACTTCTGCCACCTTATGGCCACAAGTCAAAATTACAGGATCAGTTTTCTAAGAAGAGAACCAGAAATTTCTTCTTTCCTACTTCTTGTTTTCCCTTCTCCATTCACCTATCACATCTTAATTGCAAGCATCCTGCACCACATTATGCTAGATTCTTGGAATGCAAATAATTTTCATCATGGTCTTAGCTGTCAAAAAAATGACTATTAGTAAAAGAAAGACATGTATAACCAAAAGCAACATATTAAAAACTTCAGTAGATGTGTGTGCAGCATGGTATAAGAGCTCTTTGGAGGTAAATACAGTTCTTTTTAAAGATATTAAAGACTGATCATAATAAATAAAATTGTTAAAACATTATATGTTTCTATTTGTTATTTAATGAGAAGAAAGTATACCTCTTGGAATATGTTATATCTGCTTCAATAAAATCACTGAACCATAAATTAGTAAATTACCACAACTTTTATCCCTTCTAGGGAATTCAGTACCAAACACCACTGTTTAAATCACTCAAATAATGTAGTTGTGTATCAAAATTCAGTGATTTCCTAGAGATTAAGAAGTCACAACAACTTAACAACCCTTGGTAACCTACATCAGTATTTGATCTATCTTACTGGAAGACATTTTTCCTCGTGTGAATTCTTCCTCAAAAACAAATAACATTTTTTTTTCTTTTTTTCAGTCCACATTTTGGAAGATGAAGAACTGGTGAGCAAGAGAATGTTATTTTATAAATAGCTTATTTTATTCAAAGAGGGTTATTAACTGACCTAACTTCATTTATATTTCCAGAATAAATAATGCCAATTCCTTTACATTATTAGCCTAAAAACAATTTCCCCACCCCTCCACCATGTTTAGTGCTTTCTAGACTTTGTTTTCTGAAATGTATAATTTAAACTGGACATGATGTTCAAATTAAAGTCTCTTTAAAATATCTTCAACAAAAATGGTGCTTTATAAGGAAAAGTAGAACCACCATTTTTTGAAAATATATTAAAATATATAAACATTTTGGATGTTAAGTTGTTTTGGTGTCCATATTGGTTATTTTAAAATCCAAGGCAGAAAGACATTAAAGTTATTCCTTTACCGTAAAAACTTTAAAGGATACATGAGAGGTTATTGTGAATTTCTAAGTGTCAACCAATGGGAAGTCAATATTATGTGCCTTACCATACACTAGTTTACTAGAAAATATAAGAGGTTCTAAAAAACCTCCTAAGTAATTGGTAATATCAACTTATAACATCTCTGTGAACTGACTTCAAGTGTTAATACACCTGTTTTGACTTGACATAGTCTTCTAACAATTTTTTATTCTGAATTCTGTCTGATTATTAGTCTATCTCCAGTGTGTTTAATTTTCTGTGATAGATTTACTGCCCAAGAGTAGCAAACCTTTGAAAAGATTCTGAAGGAGTTAGAAAGTCTAGGCATGCAACATTTATTCATCAATTTATATAAAACTTTACTCACACACAAACATGGGATAGTTAACACAAGGAAGGAAATAAAATTAAAGAATTAAAACCAAAAACTGTTATAAGAGAAAGCCAAGACTCAAAAAGAATTCTAATATTTAAGCCATAACAGAGTATGTTAAATTGGGCTTCACTTTTCATATTTAAGCTCTTTGATAAACAAAGCAAAGGGAGAAAAATGTGGTCAGTTATGTAACTATATCTCAGAAAGTCTTTTTTGTTAATAGAACCGAATAGTTGCAAAAATGCCTTACATAGTTTTTAAAGTCGACAACTGTAAGTGGCTATATGGAAAATAACCTCAAACTAGTCAAAGAGCAAACAGAGTAACAACTTTCACAAGATGCCAACATTTGTGAATATTAAAGCGCAGCTCAGGGACAGTGTTCTGTGGTTATAAGGACCTGGTTTTCATATGTGGGACAGATCATCTTGAATTAACAAGAACAAACACAATTACTATTTGAAATGTTTGAACCTATTAATAAATATAATTTTACTGAATGTTCTCTTATTTCTGATAATCTCATTTGTTTTCTTTTTAGAATTTTTGTAACTGGAAAAATAACATTATTTATTTATCCTTTTAGGCCTATAGCAAGAGAACATTATTTATCTCAAATCTCCTTCTTTGGTGGGTACATTGCAAGACTGCTGGGTACCTGTATAACTAAAGATATTTCTTACGTGCTATGAGATAAGAGACCAAGAAATAAAACCCTCTTGTCACTTTCAACTGAAACTGGATTTCAGCAAAAGCCCTTCCACATTAAAGAGCAGATAATGCCAGTATCCCTTACTGTATTTCATGTCCCACAAAGGCTAACAAAAACAGAATTATCTTCATTTGTTTCTAGAAGTAGGTGACTCAAGTCAGAATGCCTAAAGATAAAACACTTTAAAATAAAACCCAGGTCAAGGGCAGACCTTTGGAAAGTGAGCAGCTACATTTTCAAACCATTGATTTGGGCTGAGGTGGGTACCAGTAGCTACAATGCTATACAAGAAAATCTGCTAATGTGATTTTCTAGAGGCAAGTCTACTAGTTCTCATTTGTTACAACTAATCCTGAAATATTGCCTTGTGAAGTTGGTTGCAGTATAGCCATACGTTGTGTGGACATCCAATAAATGCAGAGATAGTTTAATGCCCAAATGACTTTACACACTAACATACACATACACAAATACAAACACACACACACCCCTACCTTTATGATTGTTGTCATTCCTCTCTTACCATCTCCAAGAGACACAGATGATTTAGCATAATTCCATGTATTCAAAATAGAAAAGCTTGTTATATTCGTTCTCTTAGATCCATATACTGAAATGTGGGGGCAGATTTCAAAAACAATGAGATAGTGTATTCCTGATTCATGACACATACTTTTTTAATGGTAAAGACTAAATTCCCTGCCCACATTCTAATATTTAAAAGTACCTATGATTACCCAGAACAGCTAACATTATATTAAAGGAAACAAACAAGGTTGGAGTTCTGGCACTATTTGACTTCAAGACTTAATATAAAGCTACAGTAATCAAGATACTGTGGTATTGGCAAAAGAATAGACAAATAGATCAATGAAATAGAATAGAGAGCCCATAAATAGACCCAAATAAATACAGTCAGCTGATCTTTGACAAAGGAGCAAAGGCAATACAATGAAGAACAGATAGTCTTTTCAAATGGTATAAAACTACTCTGGATAGTTACATGCCAAAAAAGAAAAAAAAATGTAGACACAGACTCTATATTCTTCACAAAAGTTAACTCTAAATGGATTATAGGCCTAAATGTAAAATGCAAAATTATGAAACTCCTAGAAGATAATGTAAGAGAAAACCTAGATGACCTTGAATTGGCAATGACTTTTTAGATTCCACACCAAAGGCATGATCCATGAAAACAAATAATTAATAACCTGGACTACATTACAAATAAAATTTTCTACTTTTAGAGTGGAAGAAAGTATTTTCAAAAGACATATATGATAAAGAACTCTTTACCAAAATATACAAAATACTCTTAAAACTCAACAATAAAAAAACTGATTAAAAAATGAATCACTGACCTTTAGAGACACCTTTCCAAAGAAGATAGACAGATGGTAAATAAGCATTATATGTCATCAGGGAAATAGAAATTAAAATAATAATTACATAACACCACACACCTATCAGAATAACCAAAATTCAGAACACTAACAATTGCAAATACTTGAGAAGAGGTGAAGCAATAGAAAGTGCCATGCGTTGTTGATGGGAATGCAAAATGATACAAGCACTTTGGAAAAGAATTTGGTAGTTTCTTACAAAACTAAATATACTCTTATTTAGAAGTGCAATAGCACTTCTTAGAATTTACCCCAAGGTAGTTAAAAAGTTGCATCAACCAAAAACCCGCACACAGATGTCTATAGAAGCTTATTCATAATTTCCAAAACTTGGAAACAACCATGATGTCCCTTAATACGTGAATGAATAAATAAACTGCCTACATCCAGAAAATTAAACATCATTCAGGGATAAAAAGAAATGAGCTATCAAGCCATGAAAAGACGGAGAAACCTTAAATGCATATTGCTAAGGTAAAGAAACCAATCTGAAAACATCACATACTGTATGATTTCAACAATATGACATCTGGAAAAGAAAAACTATGGTCATAGGAAAAAGATCAGGGGTTGGGGGAGTAAAGGATGAATAGGTGGAGCTCAGAGGAATTTTAGGGCAATGAAAATACTCTGTATGATACTATAATAATATATGTCATTATACATTTGTCCAAACCCATAAAATACAAAAAACCAAGAGTGAGTCCTAACATAAATTATGGACTTTGAGAAATGATAACGTGTCAATGTAACAAATATATCATTCTGGTGGTTGATGTTGATAATGGGGGAGGCTATCTGGGGTCAGTGGTATAAAATAAATTTCTGTACCTTCCTTTCAATTTTTCTGTGACTCTAAGAATGCTCTAAAATATATTTTTTTGAAACAGCACCTCAGACTTACCCTCAAGCAGAGCCAGCTTTGCTATGAGGCTAATGTAACCAGTAAAAAAATGTCCTAAAATTAGATTACTGAAAATATAAAGAAATAATGTGTTTGGCTCAATTAATAAGGTTTAATTCTATTTTAAAAAACAAATTATGTTTCTTACAAATATATTTATATTCTTATGGCAATGCTCTTGCTATATAATAACATTTAACTAACTATAATAATAGTATGTTAATATGTTTGTGTATTTACTACTTATTTACCAAATATATGGTTGAATATTTTACACATGCTATTTCATTTAAATCTCATAATAATCTTTAAACTAAGAATGCATACTCTTCTCTTCCCCAGGGTACAATGACCTTTGCTCTAGTGAAAGATCTTTTACTTATAATAACCCACTTAAATTCACTTATATTTTCTATTTAAATTTTTGTTTTACCGATATAGGAAATGCTTAAAACTTTTGAACAAATTCTCTTAATAAAATCTTGCATGTTAAATTCAATATTCTAATTTTAAAAAAGTCTTAATCAGGTTCTTTCAATAACTCTTTCTTAATAACTTCTCACCTCACTTAGAATAAAAACCTCAGTGCTCATTATGACCTCTCAGGTTACATAGTCTGGTGCCTCATTAGCTTTCAGATCTTTGATCTTTGTGTGTATATGTGTTTCTGTGCACTTTATTCTTTCCTTCCCCTTTTATTGAATTTATTGGAGTAACACTGGTTAACAAAATTATTCAGGTTTCAAGTGCGCAATTCTACACGTCATCTGTACACTGTTGTATGTTCACCACCCCCAGTCAAGTCTCCGCCCATCACCATTTATCCTCCCCATCCCTTCCTCCACTCCCCCATCTCCTCTCCCTGGCAATCACCACAGTGTTGCCTGTGTCCATAAGGTCTTCTCTCTTTTTTTTTTTCCTTTTCTGTCCAATCCTTCAGATAAACTCCTACTTCTGGGCCTTTATATTTGTCATTTCCTTTTCCAGGAATAATTTTTGCCCAAATATTAACAGGGCTCACTCATTTACATCCTGGAGGTCTTTAATCAAAAACCTTCTTCTCAGTTATTTTTAGCCTGGCTATTCTACCAAAAATCCCACCCAAATACTTTATTGTCTGGATTTTTTTATCCTTAACATTTATTATTGAATAACTTCATAAATTTTCTTATTTATCTTGTTTATTCTCTGCCTCTTTCTCTAGAATCTCCAAGAGTACCTAGCACAAGTTAAGTGCTTAATAGCTATTTTTGAGTAAATTATTTCAACAGCAGCTAATATTCTGCTTAAGAGTGAACAATTAAAATAATGAACAAGAAAATGATACTAATTTTTATCACTATTTTAAATGCTAGAAGTTCTACATGTGCTATAATATAAAACAATGACATAACAATTAAAAAGGAAGAAGATAAAATCTGTTTTAGATGGTTATATATAATCTACAACTTTTGTACAGCCTACAAGAGTAGAGTTCAAAAAAGCTATTCAAATTAATTAGGAAATTCAATAAGCTGGTAAACTACATATATATGTATACATATACACATATATGCAATATGTAACATGTATATATGTAATTCATATCTTGCTATAGTCTAGAATAAAATAAAAAGTTAGATACCAATATATCTTTTTGACAACAGCATCAAAGATACATAATATGTTAGATAAAAATGAAAGTACAAGTGGACTTAAAATGAAAAAAAATATGGAAACAGTGAGAAACAAAAGAAAACATTGATAGACTGATGAGAAAATTCAATATTATTAAGGTGGCATTATATGTAAATTACTTCAGTATGAATTTTTGCCAAAAATAAGTTCCAGACTAATTATGTTATGAAAAACTAAAAGATAAAATCAAAATAACTAGAGAAGATATTAACTTGATTACTTCTCCAAAATTAAAATGAGGGTAGTTATTCTCAACATGAAAATAAAGAAACTACAATGGGGGAAAAAATGGGACATCTGTAATTGAAAAACCAAAAAATAAAAGATAAGTATATTTAATTAAAAAAGAAAAAGAAAATAAAGAAACTACAAAGGCAATTCTTGATGTATTGAAACTATATTTTTAAGCTTCTATTTAAAAATCATGTTAAACAAAATAAAGACAAACAGAAAAATAGGATAAAATATTTATAACATATGGGAAAGCCAAAGGTTGTATATTCTTATTGTGGAAAACGTACTTGGAAAACAATAAGAAAAATATGCTTACCTCCTATGCCAAAGAAAATAGACAGTCACAGAAAAATTAAAAGATTCCAATAATATATAACAAACCTTTCGCCATTTGTAGTTACAAAGCAATGCAAACGAGACACCCTGTGCTGCTGCGCTCATATTGCAAGGAGCACCTGCGTACGATCTGTGGGAATATAAAGCAAGGCTACTGTGGGGAGACAATCTGGCAAAGTGTTTCAAAACCTTATATGAGTTCACAGAATTTGTTCCAGAGATTCACTTTGAAAAATGTTTTTTAAGAGAATAATCATAAGAATATAAAATATTTTACTATTTATCTAGAACTGAGAAAATGGAAACAATCTAAAACTTTATATAAATGTATTTTATAATATAAGCCTATATTTTAAAGACTACTCAAGTAGAAAATTCTCATGATATGAAGTTGAATGAAAAAGTAGACCTCAACATAGTACTTATTGATAATCTTAATTCTACATAATACAAATATATATTAAATATATGTATAATTTTACATACTTTTTCTTCATTTACCATCAATATACTAATTTTTTGAAACAGAATTTATACATACACACTATGAGTTGTGTTGGGGAAGAATGGGAATAAAGCTGATGGTATCCTCCCTCCATCCTAAGAGATGATGTTGTTAAGTGGAGTAGTGAAGCAGAGCAACCTAGGAGTCAAATTACCAGGTTCAAAGCACCAATCAGCTTTCTATAAGCAATGGGAACTTGAAGAATCACTAATTGTCTCTACCTCAGTTCTATTTTCATCACCTATAAAGTAAGTGATGAAAATAGTAGTCTTACTGGGTTAGAAAAACTAAAAGAGTTAATACCTATAAAGTTCTTAGACGCATCTTGAGATATAGTAACACCACATAAGTGATAGTTATTATCATTACTGCTAGCACAACTCCGCTGAACTGACCAAATCCTCAGGCCATCATTTATTCCAGTCCCCTATGTCTAATCTCCATCTTGGGCTTTGAATATTTTTATATTAAGAAGTGAGAATGTGTTATGAACATTATGCCACAGTGGTGAGTGGCCATATAAGTAAAGTCAGATCAAACTGGCAGCTAAGGTTCAGATGCTCTGTGAAACCAAATTTGTCTCAAAGGAAGAATTTTTTAACAGATGTCTGAATACGATGGAAGTTGGATGGCGGACTACTATTACCAGGTCTCATAATATATGGTTCAATAGGCACAAAGTCGGTAATGAAACCAGGATTGTTGAAAGGTACAGCTCATTTAGAAATGTGTACATACTCGAAGAAACAGTACAAGTTAGCCTCGCGTGTGGTTCATTTGCCTGCTGAGGTTCTTCTATGAATCCAACACACAATCTCTGGATTGGAAATTATTGAACCAATGATTCCCCCTTTGGGTGTGTTCCATTTCTTCTTTTGAATATACATCCAAAATGAACTATGGGTCATGATTTATTAAAAATTCCAGGTGGAATCTTAAAGCAATGAGGCAAAGTAATTTATTGAGCTATTAATTTATGTTCTGTTCTCACTATGTTTTTCCATCCCCGTATTTCCATAAGTTACCCAGATCTTTCTCTTTCTCTTCCTTTATCTTGGAAGAGGCTCGTGGTTGCAGGGCTCAAAACATTAAATAGCTGCAGATTCCTTTTCAGCTTCTGTGTTTTGAAAACTAGATTTAAGGGATGAGGGGATAATAATAGGATAAAGCATAACAAGAATATTTTTTGACAGAGGTAAAGACAAGCAAAAATAAGAGAAGCAATGCTGAGAGCCTCACACCTAAGCAGGATGGAGTCACTGTATCCTGAGAAGAATGGGAACCCATTTCTTGTCCCTGGCTGTACCCCGGTATGTGGCAGGATTTCAGGTGTGGGCTGCATTTGGGGAGGTTGACTTACCAAGGGGAATTTTGGACTCAAAAAGATTCCCATGTCCACATTTGGGATAAAAGCAACAGAGGTAATTAACCTCTAAGCACCAACAAGAAGTATGTCAGTAGCTACACTGATAGACTGAAGGCTAGAGGGCTGCCTTCGCTTTGTCAGATTTTTGGACAACACCAAGAAGGGGGTTTTGCCCAATAATCAAATGGCTGATATTTTATTTCATATGAGCTCCAAAACAGATCTAGTCACATGCACGTATGTGTCTATGACAGCTCCTGACTGTCTGAATTTATAGACAGTGATTCATAACAGATAAAAGTATAATATATCAATATGTTTGCATATGATCAGAAATGAGTATATGAATATTAGGAACACATACAGAAAGTTTCAAACTTTTACCTCCATGATTGCCAAGTTACTGCAAGACTGAATGAGAACTTATCTTGTGCCTTCAGATCAAATGTACATAATAAAAATAGATTGCATTCTACTTTCCACTTTTAAAAAATGATAGGCTTCCTTTCAAAGTCATGAGTTAAGTTGCCATACTGTGGTTTTTTTAAAGAAGCAGAGTTGAGATAAAATAATTCACTGCTTCCTTATTTTATGAACTATCTAAAGAAAGGAGTCATAATACTGAAATTTAGCATCCCTTTATAATCTATTGAGGAAGTTAAATCCATTTTTTTTACAAGAGACCATATGACAGCATTGTATAATAAGTAGCACATTATAGTTTTCTTTGCTATTCATTGAAAGAATGCTAATCATAATTAATGTACATGTAATGTGCATTTTCATAGGAGCGAGGTCATACATTAGCATTAATCATAAGATATCCAATTCTTTCAGCTATTAAAATGCTTAGCAATTCCCTTTAGGCTCCAGCTTTCAAAGCACTGCTCATTCATTCCTATACTTTCAAGGTGAATCTGGGATATGATCGAGCTTTCCATCAGTAAGAGATAAAAGGAAATGCAAATTGTTTTTCCTAATCTCGGTACAATCCCTGCATCTTATTAGAAAAGTGCTGCATGGCTTTTCTAGTCTGGCCCAAGTCTATAACTCTGGAAGAGGAAGAGAATATTTTAACTCTGAATATATGCTCTTAATGACTGGAAAAGAATAAGAATAAGACACTTGGTCTTCATGAAGCAATTTCTGTACTGAAGCATCTCTGCAGAGAACAGGTTGTCTGAAATTCTGATTTTAGAGTTATTTCTGTAGTTGCCTACTTTAGTGTCTAAAATTTACTGTTCTAGTTTAGATTGACAACTGTATTATTGAAAATTATTGTTTCCTTAGTGAGAGACTTAAGACCAAGTTCAAGTATATAAGTTCAGTCTATTTAAAGCATTTTTATCATCTTTATTTTTGGAACAAGCTTTATCACAGTGTGAAGTAATTCAGATGCTTAAGTCAGGTTGTTTTCTAAAGTTGACAGTGCAAGAGCTATGTGCTTGAGACAGATTCTCGTGTCCAAAGGCATGATCTGCTGTGTCAGTAAAGCAGGAGCACTGTCACAGCATATTACCATGTCTGTGATATGTCTTACTGACAACATCACAGTCATTTGATTTACATGGACTGGACTGAAAATAAATGAGTGGAATATTCCCCAAGGCATATAATCAATTGCATCTGTTGCAATCCTGGTATTTCCTTTGCCCTGTTTATACCATTACTGCCTCTACTGAAGCAGTATTATCGTTAAGTGTTTCCATGACTATATCCTGGCACCAGCTTATAGCACCACCGCTGCACTACAAACACTTCCAGCCTCAAAGGACCACAGCAGTATTAGCATTGCTCCAATGCTGTATTGATTGTGATAAATGTTATGGGGGGAAAGAATATACATTTCTTATTGCATTTCTTTGTGTTTGATGAAATAACAGCAAACTGTTGTGGAGACAAAAACATCTGTTAACAATGGTGAGGTAATATTGCTGTACTGCAAAATAATGTGAAAATAAATTACTGGGTGTTTCTGAACAACATTCTCTGAAGTTCATAAAAATTGGAAGCATTTGACTTTGTTGCAGTAAGATTAGGAAATATCAGACAGGAAAATGTGCTTTGCATTTAAACAACACATGGTGGAATCAGACAATATTTGTGCAAGAAGATGTATTCCTAGAAAATGACTATTTCTATGTTTACATAGTTTAATCGGTTTACCTTACTGATAAGATCTATTAATTTACATCCCCTACACCTAGTTTTGGTATCCAAATGGATGGAAATGTTTATGCTGAAAGCAAGAGGGGTTAATCTCAAAAGGGGTAAAAATAAATAAATAAATAAATAAAAGAAAAGCTATTATTCTGTAAAACTAAACAATGGAAATGAAACCTATAAACTTCCTAAGTTTCCTGAATGTTTGCTTTAATTTAAAAATAGTTTCATATGCCTTATTATATGTTTTAGTAGATACAATGATTCATAAATAAAGACATGGTTTCACAAAGAAAATATTTTTCCTAATTAAATGAGTCCTTATACAGAAGTATAGAAGACTTTTCTAGTAAAAATGAAAAAAAAAAGATAATGAAATGATTTCATTTTGTACAATTTAACAAATATTTTATTAAACTTTGTATAGAAATAGGATTTTGCTTTTCAAGTTGGAAAATATATTAAAGTTAACTGTTCTACACATTTTAAAATATATCCAGTAGCTTGTGTTAAATTTAAGTGCCTTTACTAATGTTCACTAAGAAGTTATGGTTACAACATTTTTTAAAATAAAACAAAAACTTCTATTTTAAATGAGTGTTAAATTTTTATTCTTAGTTTGGATTCCATGGACACAGTGAAATATTTCTTTAAATTTTTGCTAGCATTTAAAATTAAGAATTTTCTAAATCAATCTGATTGAATTATTTATCATTATTAACACCTTATGTTAAAAACATTTAAATCTGTGCCTAATAGTCACAAAACTATTCAAATATTTGACATTTAAAATATTATACAAGTGAATGTTTTGAGTTTTAAAAAAGCTTCATAGGTTTTTATTTCTTGTTTCATCTTCTCATTTTCTAATCACAAACATAACCAAATAGAAGCAAAATATAAGTAGAAAAATACATCATTATTAGTGGCAAACTAAAGATCCATTAAAATAAAATGAATTTAAATATATAAATATATATATGAATGATGCATTAGCAGTTATTTATGTAAAGGAAGAAGCTGATTTATTAATGTCATCAGTTGCGCCACTGTCACATGATTTCATCTTTATGACATGGCTGAAACTATTCTGTTTTGTCATTAGTCAGCTTCTCATTTTACCCAAGGACACAACAGAGTCACACAGGGCAGAGATGGGGAAAAGCAACACTGGAAGACCTAGTAATGCAATAGCCCTGACAATCTTATTAACTGACTAGCAAGCTTTAATCAGAGCTGCACAAACCCTCAGAGTAAATGCTGAAATCCTTACAGCGACCTACAATATCCTACATGATCTGACCCCATTAGTTTTCTGACCTTGTGGCCTATACATGCCTTTGCCTTTCCTACTCCAGTCCCACTGCAATCCTAGAAGTTCTAAGTACTTGCCAAGTATATTCCCTCCTCAAGAATTTACACTTGTCCTTCCCTCTGCCTGGGACATTCTTGCCAGATACCAATGTAGCTCAAACCCTGTCTCCTTCAAGTCTTTGCTGAAGGGATTTTTTCATTGAGGCTATCCAATGCCACCAGCCTTTATCCAGCTCCCCCTGAGCATTCCTTACCCTTCTCTTCTGTTTATTTCTTTCTAATACCCTGTATATCTACTAATGCAAGATAGTGTCCTTGGTTTTTAATTTATTGACTGACTTCCCCATCAGTCTTTAAGAATGGGGTTGGGATAAGGCAGGGGTGGGGAGGCATCTGTGTTTTACTCTCTTATATCCCCAGCATATTTGGCATAGAGACATTAAAAAATATCTTGTAGAAAGTTAAATTGGAATAATTATGAAATAAAGTCAGATTTGAAAATCAAAAAGCTTTTTATTTTCTGGCTTTATAAACACACCAAAAGATTGCTTCTTGTGAAACAAACTTCTGAAGATGGAGTATATTGATTATTCCTCTATTGTCACTTCCAAGATGGCCAAATCTTGAGACCAAGTTGCTTAAAGAAAAACTAACCAAAATACTGATTTCTTAAAACTACTGTATACAACTAGGGATTTTGTGACATACAAGGGTTTATAGTCCAAAAGATAATCTACATACAAGAGAACTTCCACTCAAGGTTATTAGACTATTTACACATAAGAATCATTGAAATAAATTGCAGGTTAAAAGCCAAGAGTGTGTCATCACATACCCTCATAATTTAAAAGAAAAGGTGAAGTCCATTATATCTTAAGAAGTGACTCTGGGTAGAAAAAAATAAATTCTATAAGTATAATCTTTGAGCTCCAAAGGACCAAAATGATCATCTGCCCTGATTCCTTCCTTGATAAATGTCCATCACATAAGTGAATAAATAAATGCTTGAGCCCTGGCCAGTGTGGATCAGTGGTTGGACAACTGTCCTGTAACTGAAAGGCTGCAGGTTCAATTCCCAGTCAGGGCACATCCCTAGGTTGCAGGTTTGGCCCCCAGTCCAGCACATACGATTACCATCCTTGGTGCATGCAGGAGGCAACTAATCAATACTTCTCTCTTGCGTTGATGTTTCTCTCCCTTCTTCTCTCTTTTAAAGCAATGAAAAAATGTCCTCAGATCCGGATTAAAACATTTTAAGAAATGTTTGAGGTATAAAATGAAAGAAATTAAGCCAATTATATGATTTGCCTTAATTCATATTTAATGTAGGAAGCAGGAATAGAACCAGACCTCCTGATTTTCATTCACAGCAAACTAGGTCAATAACTTGATGACATAGAGAACTGAAATGAGAATTATAAGAACTAGTCAATTCTGAAATATAACCCTACATTTTTAACAGGACAATTTTGACAAAGAAAAAATTGAAAAACATATACTAGAACAGTATTTCCAAAGTTACCTGGTCATAGCTTAAAAAAAAAATTTCCATTTCCCTAAGGTTATTATGGAATAAGTGAATCAGAGCCTGAGGGGTGGGCACAAGCTAGAATTCAGTATTCTTAACATGTGCCCCAAATGATTGCAAATAACCTCATTTGAACAATAATGGACAATGGCCAAGTAGCTTAATGTTTTGTGGCCCTGTAACTCATCAATGATTATAATAAAAAGACTGTTTTCACTATTGGTCCTGTCAGAACATGGCGACAGTGGGACTGCCCCTGGGGACTTTCGATGTATGCAAATGAACCACATGCAAATTAACCTGGACTTAGTTTCTCCCATAGGAAATAAAAATGGACTTTGCTTATTCCCAGAAGAAATGTTGAGGGACCTCGCACCACATATTGACTGGCCTGGTGAGGGAAAAGCAGGGAGATGTAAATAACCTGCCATATGTGTTGATGGCTAAACTCGCCCTAACCGAAATGTATTTTTAGAAAGGTGTGGAGAGGGCGACTGCAGACACACAGGCAGGCGATTCCTGTGGACCCTTGGGATGGACTGGGAGTTTTCTCTCACCTCTGATCCCTTTCCTTCCCTTCCTTCAATAAACCTGGTGTGAAATCTTAGACTGTTCTCTGGGTGATTTCTCAGAGCAAGGCTACCTGACAGGTTCAGTTACAAAGAATAAAGAACCAAAAACTGCAAGATTTGCTTCAAGATGAATTGTCATCTGACAGTTCTGAGACAACTGTCTTCTCACAAACATTTCAACAAGCAAAAGAATATGCTTGCTCTCCCCCACTCCATTGCTTTTTGAGTTTCTTTAATCAGAGAAAGTGTTCAGCATCTATAGGTAGAAACAACGCGTAATCTCAAAAAAAAAAAAAAAAAAAAACTAAGCTATCTATAGTTAAGCTTAAGAGTATTAGGAATTGACATTAATTTGCCAAAATTCAAATATAATGCTTATTTTTTCAAGTATAGCTTACTTTTCTTCAACATTCGACCTTTAACTTCATCTGTGACTTCTTATAGAAAAAAACTCCAGGGAAACAATTTCAGATAAAATCTTACATAGAGTATCCATAATCATCACGAATACCACCATCACTATTTAACACATTAGGTGAGAAGTTACAACCAATTCCCCTGGTGTCAAGATGATCCCAACAGAGATGGAGAATAAAACATATTTAGAAAATATATAAACTAAGAAATCTGGTAATTTCTTAAAGAAAGGGAGGGACTTTTGAAAGACTCTTCTTAAAAAGCATGCCAGAAGAGGCCTTTACAAAAGTGTTCACAAACTTTAGGAAGTACAATAAAACCAGCAGTCCTTCTTAAATAAGCAGATTCTAGGCCTGAACTCATAGATTCTGATTAAATAGTTCTGTCATGTAGCTCAGAAATCTACATTCTGACAAATACTTTAGGTAATATTTGGACCACACTTTTAAAACTGTAATTTAGTTTCTTTGACTTATTCTTACTTTTGAAAATTACATAGGGGACCTAAGAAAATAGTGGTGTTGGTGGGTGCATATCCCCACTTGGATGCCTTAGTGCCACAAATACTCTTTTTCTGCCCAAATTCAGTCCTAAAGATAAATGGAAAATATGACTACCAATGTCTGTTCTTGGTTCTAATGCTAACAAATTAACAATAGGCCTGGGTTAACAAGTCTATCTCACTCCATCAGAAACAATAGTTTCAAAGAAAGATCTCCAGAGTAATGTTTTCTCTAGATCATCCAGTTCTGACTCCCAATAAAACCAGAAATTTTATCTCTTAAAATGTTCATTTCCATATCAGATGGCTTGTTTGGTAAAGATATTGGACCAAGGAAAAACCATTGTGCACCTCTTGGGTCCAGTTCGCGCATTTACAGAGATGCTACAAGAAAGAATGCATTAGAAGTGGTAACCGAATATGGAGTGACTCTAAGAAGAGATGACAAGAATAGTCCCTACAGCCTATTCCACTGGAGCTTAGGCTCATTTCTTCAGTCTACTCTTTTGTCTCTACTTACAAAACCATTTAGAGTCATTTTTTTCCTGAAAAAAATCCTAGCTCTTAAGATAGCTGTTTCACAAACATCAAGGGAGTTGGAAACAAGCACTCCTCTTAGTGTGCCTTTCCACAGTCTTCTGCTCCTCAGAAGAGGTCAAGTTGTTGATTGTTGATATTATTTCATATTAATTTGAAGTACCCAGCATTCTTTCTATGACAGTAACTCCATCAGAAATTGGAGTTCAAAGCTGATTGCAGCATGTAAGTCTCCCAAACACAAAAGGTATTATGTCCCAGTTGCTGTAGCTGATTCATCAACAACACCCTGAACTTCAGCTGCTTTGGAGTGTTCAGGTAGATGCCAACACCATGAATTTTCAGCCTATTGGCATACCTATGCTGTTTAGTAAGTCCCATAGTCAGATGCAATGTTGTGTAAGATACCATGAGGATGAATAAGGCATTTATTAATCCACAGTTCTTGATGGTGGTAAAAGCATGGCAGGACTATCGGCAAATTCATACCTAAAATATTTGTTTTAATGGGAATAATTTCTATGTCTGCTGTATGAGTGTTTCTTTTTCCCAAGCCTGGAATATGTCAGCTTTGTCATTATATTTAGGGTATTCAATGATCATTAGATTTAATAAACATGGTATTATCAATGTAGCTGATCAATAATATAATAATGATCCCTCAGGAGTAAATTGTGGTAAAGTTTAAGAGAATAGCCATAGCACTGAGCTAAGCACTGGAATTGACCTGGGATCTTTTTCAGGTGGAAGCTAATTGATTCTGATATTCTATGTTTTGAAAAAGGAAGAAGGAAAAAGTCATTATTATTTAAAACTGTTTTCTTATATGTAGCTGCATACTAGGTTTCAGGGGCTGTTTGGAGTAGAGACTTTACCTGGAATGGTAACAGCTAAATTGGAATCACTGAATGGTTGAGTGTGTGAAAACTGATTGCAATTCTCAAAGATTCACTCATTCTCTGACAGGCCAAACAAGTTGAATACGGATATGCTAGAAATCACCTGCATCTTTGAAGTCATTAATAGTGATACTTACATTTGATTCCACTGAGGGTTGTATACTTTTTAAGGGTACATATTTAGGTAGAAAGGGAAACTTCCATAGGCTTATATGTGGCTCTTCTGATTTTCTGATCACAATGTCTCTCAGTCCATGGATAAGAGTCAATATGTTACATCTTTTGACTGCTGAGCGAGTCTACTTCAACCATGCACTTAGGTATTGAGAAAAATTATTGGGTGTTTTTTCAGAATCACTTAACCTATTTTGAAGAGAAATTAGTTTCAAAGCAGCATTAATCACCTGACCCACAAAAGTTGTTAGTCTGATCAGTTAATGCTGCATTATTTGTGATAGAATTAGCAAATTCCTCCTCGGGTGTAGTTACAATCACTTTCATTCAAGGACAATGTGCAATGATACAGAAACAAGATTAGGATAAAGGTCTGTGATTCTTCATTATGTGACATCAAATGAGGCCTCATATGCCTAAACCTAGACATTTTGTCTGTTTGTTCAGATCATACAGATCCTCCCCACATGTTTTTTTTTTTTTTTTTTTTTTTTTTTACATGCTATCCATATACTGTATTTAAGTTTTAGGAATTCTACTATTACATAACAGATTGCCACAAACGTAGGCATTTAAGCATAGATATTACCTCACAGTTCCCAGGGCTTAAGAGTCTGGGCACAATTTAGGTGGGTATTCTGTAGCATGTAGCATACCATCACATGGAGTGTACATGTGTGTGTGTGTGTGTGTGTGTGTAATGGGAATGACTTCTCATAACCTTAACCATATAATAATCACTAAAATGACATCCATTACCTTTGCCATATTCTGTTGGTTGGAAGCAAGCCACAGGATTTACCCACACTCAAGGGGAAGAAATTATACAAAGGTGTGAACACCAGGAGGTGGTTATCACTGGGGTCACTTCAGAGTCTGTCTGACACAGACCTCATGTTGAATTAACCATCACCAAAGATTAGTGCAGATCATATCAATATTGTGATTGCTCTGTAAATACAGGATGGGCCTCCCCCAATTAATGATAGGATGTTGAGTCTGATGACAGGCTGCACACTAAGAGAATTTGAGAGAAAATGTATTACTCAGACAGGGGACTCCTGGTGAGAGCAGGGCAGGTACAAGCAGGTCCAGATTGGTCAGGGCTTGTGCAGCTTGAATTTCCTCAGACACCAAAAGAGGAAGAAGCCAGATTTCTTGTGAGCAATCCCAGATGAGGGGCAGAAAGGAAAGAGAAAGGGTGGGCTTAAACGCTGTCAGCAAACATCAAAAAATATAATCGTACTCTTTATTATGGTACAACATATACCAGTACATGACTTCCTTTGGTTCTGTAATAGATTCTTTTTTTACAGTAACCACACTTGCCTTGTCTCAGGGGCTGAGGAGCTACTGTTGTAATTCTGAGGTTTCATAATACCCATCAAAATCAGGGAGCCCCTTTTAATGGCAGCACCTCACCTCATGGAGGTCTGTTCTATAGAAGACAGCATGTAGTTATCAAGCATGCTGGTGCTTCCCTCCGCAATATATCTCTCAATGCTTGATGAAAGAAGTGTTCTGAGACATCTACAGAATTAATGACTAGGTCCTATATGGTAAATCCATACCAACAAGCATATCTTCCGAAGTCTTTGAATTCATTCCTTTACGTTTACCAAAGAAGTACAAAAACCCCAATTATTAAGCTTAGCACATTGTAGAGTTCAAGTTTCATATAAATAGTTGAGCAAATATTAGAAGTATGCTCAATTACTCTAACACATTCAACCCAGAATTGCTGATAGGTGTAACTGCATAGACAACTTTGACCTGATCTAAATTTACATACTTCATTTCCTGGACTAGCATCCTTTGAATCCATTTCCACATACTTTATCCAAGCTTGTACTGATACATATTAGTAAAACAATGTGTCTCTTTTGGTTTATAAGTTTTAGGACAAAATTTGGCTGTGGGTGAAAGCAAATACTCTAATGATAACATAGTAAATGTAATTATGTATTAAATAACAATATATACAGACTATACAATGACAATGTATAAGACAAAGAATAAGGACATTGAATTGGTCAATGTCAAGTGGACAAAACTTGCTAAAGTGTTTACTGAATTTCTAAAAAGAAGATTAGGTATCTAGTATTTTGCATACATATCAGACAATAGCAACTACCTTTCCCTGGCCAATTTGTAAAACCTTGGACACAACTAAGTGATGAAAAGAACAGAGCTCTGGGTGTAAGTAGATTAATATTTTAGCTTTGCTTGATCATCAAATATCTGATTAATTTTGGATAAGTCACCTTACCTCAATATGCTTCTTTTTTTTCCACTTATATATTGAAGATCATGAATACATGGAATCTGAATTGCATGCCCACTTAAAACTACATAATTATAATGTTTCTTAAAGCAGTAATACAATTATTTCTTATATTTTTTTTCTACAGGAAATACCTTACAGTTAAATATTTTAATAATAAGTATAGAAGGACAGAAACATATGATATTTTGAAATGTTGTTTAATAAATGTAAGGAACAGGAAGACCTTTCTACATTTGGGGATAATTCAATTATAGGCAACTGAGTGTAAGTAAAAACCTGAATTATTTTCTCTCAAGTCTTTACTGTCTTAATATTTGACATGTTTATACTCCTATACAATTTAATCCATATGCTGGAATCAAATACTTACCATCAGTAAAATTATTTGTAAAAATTGTTTGAAGTCCTAAAGTTCCTTGAATTCTCTTTAATTGGCTAAAATATTATTTCCCTTAGATACTGAAAAGTATATTTTTGCAAAAATTATATCAACACAATATATTTTCAGTGTTTTGGCTTAGGAAATAAGACTCTGAAGTGATTCTGAGTACTTTCTTATAAATTCCTTTATTTTCCTTGCTTACTAGAATAGAAATTTATTTTTATAAACTGCTCAGTAGAACTAGTGGGAAAACAACTCTAATTAATCTACAATGAGAGAGTCTTCAACTTGTTAAGGAATTTCGAGATTGCTGAGGGCAATAGACTCCCATTAAGATAAGGAATGTAAGGTCTAAAGAAAGTAAATGAAATTTCAGGTCACTCAGCTAGTTAGTAGGAAAGTCAAAACGAAATCTAAGTTTCTTTACCGTGGTATTGTAAAAACTGCCCATTATGTACAAATAATCCTCTGGCTATTAAAGTATCCTGTTTCTCCTCTTTTGTGCGTTTCATTGAAAACTAGAGATTTCATCACAGAGACTTTGTTTTTGTTATGTTTGTGTTTTAAAGTAAGTGCCATATTGGTATTTTACAGTCACATTTACACTTTTTTCATTAGATTATTAAGTCATGTATTCACAAATTTTAAAGGAAAAATCCAGTTTCTATAGTTTTCTTTCTCCAATCACTTAATCTTTGCATTGCTACATGATGAAAGGAATGGTAGAGATATGTTTAATATATATACGTACATGTACACACACAATACACATATATACATATCGTCGTCGGCAGCCATCCGTCTCGAGAGACGATGGTGTAGCTTCTTAAGAGTCTTATCTGCACCGCCGAAAATGGCTGTGCAGTCCACCTCGGGAGTGACACGGTATCTGTCTCCTCCCATGTTGAATCGACATCTTGCGATGACGCTGGAGTGTCCTCTCCAGTGAAGCTGAAGCTACAGAGCCTGGGCAGGGTGATATGGAGGGTCTGCTGTTGCCCATGCAGCAGACCCCCCTCTCTTCGCAGCTGAGGGATCCAAGGGAAAGACGGAGTCAATACAGCTTGGCTTCAGGTGCGCCACAGGAGTTGCCGGTGTTGACTACAACGTCAAACCGCCTTAGGGACTCCGGCTCCGGATTTTCTGTCGGGGTTTACTCCCTTAGCCTTTCCTCTGAAGAGGTATGCCGCAAGGCAGCGGAGGTTTTTTGGAGTCAGAGTTTTCCTTCTCTGATGTGCCCTGACTGGAAGATCGAACCAGCGACACTTACCTCGCAGGCCGACGCTCAATCCACTGAGCCAAACCAGCCAGGGCCATATATACATGTATATATATTATACACTGTACATAATTACTGTAATACTATATATAAACATACTGTACTATAGCATGTATACTATCATTATAATATACTATATGTAAATACTATATACTATATATCTAAAATATTCTACTACATCTAAATACTATATATTTACTAAGACATTTACTACATTAATATGAAATCCTTGATTCTTACTACCAGGTTTTGTTTATAGGTAGAATGATCTGAGGGGAAAGAAAAATCATTACAGGCCTCCTGAGTTTTGGCAATGTAATAGAAAAAGGAAAAGAAAAAAGAATATATGGAAGTTGGAATCGAGGAGTAGAAATAAAATGCTGCTGCTGCCACCGCATAGTATGGAGGCCACCACTGCTTTCCCGCTGCACGTCTGCTGCCATCGCAGCCACCGAAACTCTGCCATGGACCTGTTCGAGGACCTGCCGGAGTCCCAGTGGGGACAGAAACGGGAGCCCCAGTGGGGAAAGAAACGCAGAATGGACCACAGCTCTTTGATGGCTTCCCTTCGGTGAGCAGTTCTGACTCAGGATCAGAGAGACATCAGGTTTGGGATGTGAGCATTGGAAATTCACATTATCTTGACACTTGGTTTCTCAGATGGTAAAGAAGGAAGTGAAAGGAGCAAAGAGGAAAAAAAAAGAGAAAAAAAAAAAACACTGAATGAGAGCAGAATGGCAGTAAAGAGCTTGGGGAGAAGAAAGTTTGTAAAGCCCCTTCAGTGATCTTTGGTTTAAAAGTCTATGCAGCCCAGCAGAAAAGGAGTGGGAGGGGAGATGCCGGATGACCACATCATCCTATGACATCCCCAGTAAGTATAGGCCCCCATCATCTCACATTACCAGGCTTCCTATTTTTCAATTTTTGATGGACATAGAGGAATTCAAGCCTCAAAATTTGCTTCTGTAAGAAGAAGGGGGAGGAAGGTATATAAATATGAATAACAAAATGACAATAACTAGGTAACTATTAATAATCACTTTAAATGTAAATGGATTAAATATTCCAATCAAAAGACATATGGTAGCTGAATGGATAAGAAAACAAGACCCATACATATGCTGTCTACAAGAGACACACTTCAGATTGAAACACACTGATGAAAAGTAAAGGATTGAGAAAAACAGGTATTCCATGCAAATAAAAGCAAAATAAATAAATAAATAAATAAATAAATAAAGCTGGAGTAGCAATATCAGACAAAATAGACTTTAAATGATAGAGTATAATAAGAGATAAAGAAGGATGTTACATAATGATAAAGGGATTAATCCAATAAGAGAATATAGCCCTTGCATACATTTATATATTCAGCGTAGAAGCACTTACATGTATATGCAAATCTTTATGGAAAAGGGAGAAATCAACAGTAATACAGTCAAAGTAGAGGACTTTAATACCCCATTGACATCAATGGATAGATCTTCCCAAACAGAAAATCAATAACAAAACAGCAGCCTTAAATGATACATTAGAATACATAGATTTAATTGATATTTTAGAGACTTTTACTCCAAAGCAGAAGAATATGCATTCTTTTCAAGTGCACATGAAACATTTTCCAGGACAGAACACATATTAGGACACAAAACAAGTCTCAATAAATTTAAGATTGAAATTATATCAAATATCTTTTCTGACCACAATGATATGAAACTAGAAATCAATTACAACAAAAATCCCTGGGGGAAAAAAAACACATGGAAGCTAAATAACATGTTACTAAACAATGAATGGATGAGCCAATGAATTCAAGGAAGAAATCAGAAGATATTTTGAGACAAATTAAAATGAAAACACAACAACCGAAAATCTATGGGACACAGTGAAAGCAGCTCTTTCTTTAAAAAAAAAAAAAAATATATATATATATATATATATACATATATATATATTTATAGAGAGAGGGGAAGGGATGGAGAAAGAAAAAGGGAGAGTAACATCAACATGCGGTTGCCTCTTACACATCTCCATTTGGGGACCTGGCCTGCAACCCAGGCATGTGCCTAGAGCAGGAATCAAACTGGTGACCCTTTGGTTCATAGGCTGGTGCTCAATCCACTGAACCACACCAGCCAGGACATGAAAGCAGTTCTAACAAGGAAATTCATAGCAATACAGGCCTACCTCAAGAAGCAAGAGAAGTCCCAAATAAATAATCAACCTTCCACCTAAACGAACTAGAAAAAGAACAAAAAAGTCCTAAGTGAGTAAAAGGAAGGAAATAATAAAGAGTGGAAATAAACAAAATAGAGTTGAAAAAAATATATAAAAGATTGATTAAACCAAGAACTGATTCTCCGAAATTATTTTTAAAAATTGATAAACCCTTAACTAGACTTATCAAGAAAAGAGAGAGGACCAAATAAATAAAATCAGAAATGAAAAAGAAGTGACTACTGATACCATAGAAATACAAAGAATTATAAGGAAATATTATGAACAACTATATGGCAACAATTTGGACAACCTCAAATAAATGGATAAATTCCTAGAAACATATTTCAAGACTGAATCAAGAAAAATAGAAAATCTGAACACACTGGTTACTACCAACTCAGTTGAAGCAGTCATCAGAAAACTCCCAAAAAACAATAGCCATGGACAAGATGGCTTCATAGGTAGATACTACCAAACATTCAAAGAAGAATTAACATCTATCCTGACCAAACTATTCCAAAAATTTAAGAGGAACAAAAGCTCCCGAGCTCATTTTATGAGATCAAAATTACTCTAATTCCAAAACCAGAAAAAGAAACTACAAAAAAATGTATAGGCCAATATTCCTGGTGAACATAGATGCAAAATTTCTCAAAAAATATTAGCAAACATTCATCAGTACACCATGATCAAATGGGATTTATTCCTGGGATACAAGTTGACTCAATTTCTGTAAATCAATTAACGCGATACACCACATAAACAAAATGAAAAATAAAAATCATATGATCCTATCAGTACATGCAGAAAAATGATTTGATATATGCAACCAAATGTTCACTACAGCATTATTTAAAATAGCCTAGATATGGAAGCAAGTCTAGTGCCCATCAATAGATGACTGAATAAAGAAACTGTGGTGTGTATATGCAATAGAGTATTTCAGTATAAAATTGAATAACTTACTATTCTCAACAACATGGATAGACTGAGACAGTATTATGCTAACTGAAATGTCAGAGAAAGACAGATACCAAATAATTTCACTTATATGTGGAATCTAAAGAACAAAATAAACAAACAAAAGAGAAACAGATTCACAGACACAAAAGAAAACCAGTCTAATGGTTGCCAGAGGGGCGGGCAGTGGGGAGACGAGTGAAAAAGCTGAAGGAAGTAAGAAGTTACAAAATGGTCATGAGGATGTAAAGTACAGCATAGAGAATATAGTAACTAATAGTGTAGTAACTATATGTCTGGTGCCTTGTGGTTACTAAAATTATCAGGAGAATCACTTATTAAATTAAATAATTGTGAAACAAACATAAAATTTTTTTAAAGAAGTAGAAATAAGATTACTACCTCTGACTATTGCACCCAATAAGGCCAGCAACAATTTTGCTTCCTGTCCATAGGACTCTTTGCTGGGTAATTTTTGGGTTCTATAAATCTGACTACCTCCAGGGACACAGCAATTATTTAATGGAACTGGTATTTTAGACTTCCACCTAGTTATTTTTGGATCCTCATATCAGCAAATTAACACCAAGAAAAAGAGATGACTGTAGTGTCTTGTTCATTTGATTCTGAATTTCATAAGTAAATAACATTACTGCCACAGAATGGGGGGCAGAGGGATAGAAGATAGGGTACTTTATGATGGTTAACTTCTAAATTTGCCACGACCAGTGTTAAAAGTTAACAAGAGTCCACAGTAATCCATCACAAATGAAAAAGAGCTCAGATCCCTGAGGAATACAGACATTTGGCCCCATGCCAGGAAAAACAAGCAAAATGATCTAAGATATTAGCTAATGATAATGGTACCATCTTGAAGAAGGAAGATATGGAACCTAACAACAGCATCATGACCAGTTCTAGACATGAGGATGGAAATAATTACCTATTGTTTCATTTGCATAAAAATGTTCTTTCAGATACATATACATTGCATTAGTTATGCTGATGATAGTTGACTTCATAATTTAGTCCTTTTATTAAAGTTAATAATTTTTTGTTAAAATATCAAGTTAAAACAATAAATAAACTATAAGAATAATCAACATTACTTGCCCAGAGATAGACAATGACTGATAAGTTTTATATAGGAAACAGTAAAGGCATCTTCTTTTGCACAAGGGAAAGTTGCATTGCGTTAGTCAGGAACACTTGATTACTGCTCTCTGGGAAGATGTAGAATACATAAAGGGGTATAAACAAATGAATGTTGAAAAGTCAAAAGAATAAACTGTGCTGCTTAAATATCTGTCTAAACTGTCCCAAACTCAGGAAGAGAATAGGTTGTTCTTCAGCTGATAAATAATGCCTACAAAAAGAAAAAAACTACAATAAACATAGGCTCAATAGTAAAATATTAAAAAATTTCCCTTGGGAATGGGAACTAGTAAGGATAACAACCATTACCAAGGCTATTTAATATTATACTAAAATTTGTAAACAGTGCAAGGCAACAGAAAGGGATAAGAGGCATAGGATCAAAAAAGAAAACATGCTGTAGTTCACAAATAACATGATACAAAATAATCTACAGAAATGTGTGTTTCAAGAGTCTATAGAATTAATAAGTAAATTTAACAAGGTATTTTTATACACATTCTACAGATTTCTATACACCAACAATAAACAAAGAAAAAATGGAATTTCAAATGATACCTATTTACAATAGCATCGAGAGTCATCAAATTTTCAAGGATACCTAATGCATTACGTGCAAAACTTTCAAATAAATTAAAGAGGACAAATCAAACAACTGCTGTCTTTTCTCTCATATACAGCCATAAATTTCTTGAAAAGGGGGGCAAGTCATTCCTATTTGTATTTCCTCAGGGTTTGGGACAGTACCTGCTTATATTAGGTGCTCAAGAAACACATTTAAATGTCCTGAATTTTATATTATTTTAACCATTATTTTCAATCCCTATAGAATGTGATATTTATATTGTAATACAACATCTTTTATCTGTTCATAAGTTTCCATTCTAATGAATGGCATCACAGGAAAAAACATGGAGCAACCAAGGAGAAAATAACAGAAAAAGGCAATCATGGCACCTGGCGAAGGGAGCCTGCATTAGGGCTAAGAAGGAGTATAATTCTCCAAATCTTAAATTTAAATTTCTCATTGTTACATGAGAAATAAAATGCACATAAAAAGAAAAACATCTGCTTTAGCAGATTTTATGTAAATTACATATGTTTCCTAATTAGTTTAGATGGCTACATTTGACTAAATACAGTGGATTTAGGAAATAAATTCTTGAACTGCTTTCCATCTTAAATTCACTGTCAAAAGATGGCAAGCTGGACTGACTGACAACTTAAGTGCTAGATTATTTCAGTAAGATACTTGTAACCAAAATTGCAGATATCCCGTTGAACTAGAAACTATTGAAACAGCTTAATGAGAAAAATGTTACTTTTCTAAAAGTTTTAATTACAGGACCAAGAACTTTAAAAGCACAGCTGTAGTAGTCTTCTTGGACAGAGGGACCTTCCCATCTCACCTCCTAGCTACAAGGGCTGGAGTAAGCAACCTCGGACATAAGTAACCTCTGACACTCCTGTGTCACATGTGTGTAGCGACCCTGCTAAGCAGTGTCTCCACTAGGGCTGCTACTCCACCAAGTATCTATGTTATTGTTCTTTATATCTATGATATCCAGAAGATAGTAAAATCTCAAAAAATGAGAATGAATGAATGAATAATGAATGCTGTATATTTTAATTGGTTAATATAAATAAATGACAAAGGCAGTCATGTCCAATATAATTAGTATTTTCTCCAGTACACTATTGTGTAGGGCCATAAATTTAACACTGTTGAAACATTCCAAAAAATATATAAAATCTATTTCTTTTTATCTACATTAATCTTAGTTGATAGTGTTTAATTTCTGCCTAGCCTCAGAACATTAAATCTTACAAGCGTAAGAAATTCAGTTTCATTTTGTGTAAAACTCAGTTTTTCTAGGTTAATTCTTAGTTGTGGTTCTCTTACTGCTTCTTTTTCTTGATTTACCCTAAGTGGCATCTAGATTTTGAATAAATCCATATATAATTTCAGTATTAGGGGGAATGTACAGTGTAACACATTTATTCAGAGTTTGCTGTCGCAAAGGAGTCAGCCATCATCACTTATATTTGGCAGACACTCAAAGGCAGACAGGGGATTGGAATGCTTTTGAGTGGAGAAATGGGAAGGCTTCACATGTGCTGCAATTGGACATTGTTTTCAGCAGGAAGCTGAAGGTGAGCTAACTAGAAGAGGACATCCTATGTGATTGATTAGGGGAGCATATGTGGCTTCTTCCTAAGTTAAAAAGGCTGAGTGGGAGGGTGATGTGTGCAAATATATAAGGTGACTGGAAGTTATTAACCCAAGTCTTAACCTTTTGGGGTTGATTGCTATAGATGTCGTGGTTTGGCTTCTTGGACTGGTTACTGCAGAGATTGTAGTCAGAGTGCTATTTTTATCTAAGGTATGGCCATTGTCCATTTGTACATGCAATATCTCTACCTTTAACCCAACATGATTTCCTGCCATTTCTGGCCTCTCCTAAGCTGTTCTTTATCATCTTATGTGTTGGACTGAGTGATCTGCCCCAGCTAAAAATATTTAAGTTTGCTGTAGCTCAAAACCTACGGTTGTCATGAACAAGTAAATTGTGATGTTTCTTCCAGGCATCCAGCCCTGCCAGCCATTTCTGGACCCATCCAAGGGATAGCAATGGGACATGGAGTAAGACTTTGACATGCTGTCCTCAAACATGATGGCTGCTTCTTTACATTTCCTTATGACTAGGTTACACCAAGATTATCCAAACAATAGTTCTATGTGCTAAAGAAGGTGGCTTCCCCAATGTTTCTGGTGTTTTCGTTGAACTTCCTTTCATTTTACTCCTTTCCTAAATTTCACAAAGGAAATGGGACACTAGATCTTCTCTTAAGCCCCATTCTTTCCCTCTGATTAGTTCATTGATTTTTATTGAAAAAAAGGGGGGGGTTTATATTCTGAAAATGTTCATCTTTTAAAGTGTGTGGAGTATATTCTTAGCTCTTGGTTTACTAGGACTTGGTGCTTAAAGTTTAAAGCAAAGACGTTGGGATTAAAACAGACACCAGATTGACAAATATATCTTCTCCCAGTAGATAGTGGCATCCCCATACAGTTGGATTCCATGACTCTCAGAGTAAGGCCTTTTCCGGTGCGTTCCAGTAATCTCCCCAATGCATCAAAAGTTAAGAACTTAAATCTTTGTTGGCACTTTAGTGTTCCTCACTAAAGGTCTAAAGAGAAAGCCATCATTCTGTCATTATTCCTTAAATGGCACCGGGGAGAGGAGGGCAGTGTGAAAAGTTATTGCATGTGGGGAAAAAAAAGAGGTTAGTAAAAATAATTGAAAAGTATTATATTAAGATTTTTCTCATATCTCTTTAAAGCACTGTTTTTGTATGTGCTTTCATCTGCATTAATTTGATTCTTAAACAGTCCTGCATAGAGATATGGCAACCACTTGTATTAATAAAGAGAAAGGTCCAATAACTTAACCAAAGGTCACACAACTTATAAATCACAGAGGAAAGATTAAAATTCAACAGGAATCACTTTTCTTTCAACAAACTTAGAATATATAATAGGAGTACATGGTAATATAAATGGCTTGTATTACAGCCATTTCTTAATAATAGGTTTACAAATGTTTTCTTTCATTAAACATTCAATATTCTTCGCCTATTTCTGCAGTCTACTTTCCACAATAAAGTAGATGCTGAAAGAAAAATGGATCTTAAGTTTCAAGAGAGAATTCTGAAGATAATCAAGTTGGCATTGTATTTTTTAAAATTCTGGCTATAAATGGATATTTGATATTTATAATTTATAATATTTAATTTTATCTTTACAAATTTCTGTTACTTAAACATGAACAAATATTTCAGGATAATGCTCTTTAAAATGTATGTCTCATTACCTTTCTTTTAGAAAATGAGATACAAGAGTATGCAACAATTTCAGAATTTAAGTTTCTTCCTATGAAAAACTTTTATACCTCTCATAGAAGTCATCAAATACATGCAAAATAAGTCAATAATTATATAATGTCTTTTCTTCTGTTAACAGATATTAAAATTATAATATTTAATGCCAAGAAAAGAAGGTGTCATGACCTGCCTAATATAAACTGCTATTAAAAAGGTAGACTTAGTGTGGTGTTCATATAATAAGATACACAGGGATGGTCAAAAGTAGGTTTACAGTTGTGAATATGCAAAACACAGAGTTTATTCCTGCATTATTTATAAATTATTGTTATTTATTATTTCATTATTTTCCATACAAGTCCCTATGTTGAACAAATTATTATGCAAAAGGTAGAAGGGATAAGCTTTGCAAGAAGCCAATATAATACTGTATACCAACTATACTTTAATTAAAAAGAATATAAATTGGTGTAACCTGTAGGAAAAATTGCTTGCCTTTCATTGGAAAACTCTATCCTTTATACCACATTTTTCTGTATTATCATATTCTATCACTGTTCATTGATTTGAAGTTATTTTGCAACTCTTTGTAAGTTGTAGATAACTTATCTAGATTTATAAATGCTGTTCTCTCTATCATTGATTTTAATTGGCTCACCTCACTTTATGGAAAACCAGTGTTGTCTCCACTTGCTACTCATCTAGGCATCCCTTTATTCCTTATAAATGTGTGCTATTTTAACTTTCCCTTTGAAATGGTTATAGCATTTGCCTAGTTCCTTCATTTCTTATAAACAAAGTCATTTAACATGAGTTCATTTTGTGAAAGTTGCGATTTTACCTTTTTCTGAAATTTATCTTTTAACAATAGTTAAACTAATCATAAAAATGTTCAGACCATGTGCTCAAATAATTTCATCTCTAGGAATTTGTTCTAAAGATGCAGTGAGATATATATTTACAACGATGTTCCTTTTATCATTATTTATAACAAATTTTTTATTTTAGAAATATTTTTTAATTAGAAATATTATTAAATAAATTTTGGTTGTGCATAGAAGTACTTAAAAGTGGTAAACTAACAATAAATAAATTCAGCAAAACTGAAAGCTACAAATGCAATATACAAAAGAATTTCAATAAAACACTTTTTCATAAGATTTTTAAAAATATTTTAAGTTTTTATTTTTCAATTACAGTTGATGTACAATATTCTATCAGTTTCAGGTGTACAACATAGTGGTTGGACATTTAGAAAGTGATCTCCCTGATAACTCTAACATCCATCTGATACCATATTTGGTTATTACAATATTACTGACTACATTTACCATGCTGTGCTTTATATACCCATGACTATTCTGTAACTGCCAATCTGCATTTCTTAATCCTTTCAGGTTGTTCACCCATCCCTCCTCAACTCCCCTACCATATGGCAAATGTCAAGATATTATCTGCATCTATGAACATACAAAAAATTAATTGCAATTCTATACACTAACAATAAGCCATCTGAAAAGGAAATTAAGACGAATTTACAATGGCATCACAAATAATAAAATAGCTAGGAATAAAATTAATGAAGGATATAAAAGATATATGCTGAAACTGCAAAATGTTGCTGAAAGAATTGAAAGAATATATAAATAAATGGAAAGATATATTTGTCCATGGATTAGAAGACTTAATATTCTAGATGTCCATACTACCCAAAGCAATTTACAGACTCATTGCAACTCCCATCAAAATTTCAGTGGAGATTCCAAGAAGCACCAACAAACAATAGGAGTCAAAAAAATGGGGAGACAGAGAAACAACCTCCCATCAAAAGGAAAGGTAGAATCCCCAGAAAGAGTGCTAAATGAAATAGAGGGGAGCGAACTATCAGATATGGAATTCAAAACATGGATTATGGAGAAACTGAATGAGCTCAGCGGAAACTTCAAAGAACTCCAGAAAAACTACAAGGAACTCACAGAAAATTACGTGAGCATGAAAAAGGACATAGAAGCTATCAATAAGAGCCAGGAGGAAATGAAAAATACGATCTCTGAATTGAAGAACACAGTAGAAGGAATTAAAAGCAGGCTAGAGGAAGCAGAAGATCGGATCAGCGAGCTGGAGGACAACCTACACAAAAACTCCCAGACAATGCAACAAAATGAAAAAAGACTGAACAAGACTGAAGAGGTTCTAAGACAGCTGCAGGACAACATGAAACGTAATAATATCCGTATCATAGGAATTCCAGAAGGAGAAGAAGAAGAGGAAGGGATAGAAAACCTCTTTGAAAAACTAATGACAGAAAACTTTCCTAACATGACGAGAGAAAGAGTCACGCAAGTCCAGGAAGCACAGAGGGTCCCAATGAAGATGAACCCCAACAGGCCCACCTCAAGACACATCATAATTAAAATGGCAACATTCAAAGACAAAGAGAGGATCCTAAAAGCAGCAAGAGAAAAACAACTAATAACATACAAGGGTACTCCAATAAGGCTATCATCAGATTTCTCAGCAGAAACACTACAAGCCAGAAGGGAATGGCAAAAAGTATTCCAAGCAATGAAAAACAAAGGCCTACAACCTAGAATACTATACCCAGCAAAGCTCTCATTCAAAATGGAGGGTGAAATAAGGAGCTTCCAAGACAAAAGAAGGCTAAAAGAATACATCTCCACCAAACCAGCAATGCAAGAGATGCTAAAAGGTCTGCTCTAAGAAGATAAAGAAACAGAGAGAGACAGAGAAGAACACGAGTACAAAGGGGAAAAATGACAATGAATAAGTACTTATCGGTAATAACCTTAAATGTAAATGGATTAAACGCTCCAATTAAAAGACATAGGGTAGCTGAATGGATTAGAAAGAATGACCCACATATATGCTGTCTACAAGAGACCCACCTTAGAACAAAAGATCTACACAGACTGAAAGTAAAGGGATGGAAAAATGTATTCCAAGCAAATGGACATGAAAAAAAAGCTGGGGTAGCAATACTTATATCAGACAAAACAGATTTCACAGCAAAGTCCATAAAAAGAGACAAAGAAGGGCATTTCATAATACTTAAGGGAAAAATCCATCAAGAAGATATAACCCTTATAAATATATATGCACCAAACTTAGGAGCACCCAAATATGTAAGGAAACTTTTGAAAGACTCCAAGAAAGATATAGACAACAACACACTCATAGTAGGGGACTTTAACACCCCATTGTCAACAATGGACAGATCTTCGAAGCAAAGAAACACCAAAGATATGGAGGCACTGAACAACACTCTAGATCAAATGGACTTAGTCGATATATATAGAAGTTTTCACCCCAAAGAAGCAAAATATACATACTTCTCAAGTGCACATGGAACATTTTCAAAGATAGACCACATGGTAGGACACAAAACAAGCCTTAACAAATTCAAGAAAACTATGTAGCAGAAAGAAAGAAGGAACTTCTACCATTTGCAACAACATGGATGGAACTAGAGAGAATTATGCTTAGCGAAATAAGCCAGGCAACGAAAGAAAAATACGTTATGCTGTCACCTATTACAGGAAACTAATGAACAACACAAACAAATGAGCAAAATTGAACCAGAGGGCATAAGCCTATGACCGCATTACCTGAGTGATTGTCTGTACGCATAAGCCTCACTTAATCCTCTCTGCAGCGCTGCCTCCGGAGACTCAACAGTTTGGCTGAACTAAATGGCTGAGTTGGTGAAGAATGGGGTGGTCTGTGGGCTTCACTTTAAAACTGAATTCTCTTTTCTATCCTAATGGCTTGGACAGAAAGGGCCCAGAGGTCTGAGAGGGGGGAAACATAAACTATTTCCCTCAGCCCAAACTAAATAAAATGGGCAAAAGGGTTTTGGACAGGAGAGATGTGCCTAGCACACCTTCCTCCAAAGAAGCCCTTAAAAAAAAAAAAAAAAAAAATTTCAGTGGCATTGTTAGCAGAAATAGAAAAATCCATCTTAAAATTTATATGTATTTAAAAGTGACCCAAATAGCCAAAACAATCTTGAAAATGAAGTACTAATTTGGAGGTCTCACACCTCCTGATTTCAAAACTTACTACAAAGGTACAGTCATCACAGCAGTGTGATGTCAGCAGAAAGACAGATATTTACCCCCTGGCTGCTGCAGCTCAGTGGATTGAGCATCGGCCTGCGAGCCAAGTATCGCTGGTTCAATTTCCAGTCAGTGTACATGACTAGGTTGCACGTCAGGTCCCCAGTTGGGGGCACGTGAGAGGAAACCACACAGTGATGCTTCCCTCCCTCTCTTTCTCCTTTCCCCTCTCTCTAAAAATAAATAAATAAAAAGATTATGTGAAAAAAAAAAAAGACAGATATTTAGACGAGTGGAACACAACAGAGAGCCCAGAAACAAACTCATGCATATACAGTCAAAAATATTTTTGGCAATAATGCCAAAACTACTCAATAAAGACAGGATAATTTTTCAAATGATAATAGAGAAACTGGATATCCACAGGCAAAAAAAAAAAAAAAAAAGTTAACTCAAAATGGATTAAAGACCTAAAGGTAAGGGCTAAAATCATAAATCTCTTAGAAGGAAACACAGGGAAAAAGCCTCATTACACTGAAATTGTAATACTTTCTTAGCTATAACACCAAAAGCATAGGTGACAAAAGAAAAATTAAAAAATTGAACATCAAAATTTAAAACTTCTGTGCTTTAAAGGCACAGTTAATAGAATGAAGTGGGTGACAGTATTTGCAAGCCATATATATGATAAGGGTTAATATCCAGCATATATAAAGAACACCTACAACTTAAAAACAACAAGCAAATTTTTAAAAAGGCATAGGACTTGAATAGTCATTTCTCCAAAGAATATATACAAATCGACAATAAGTGTATCAAAAGATTTTCAACATCATTAATCAATAGGAAATTGCAAATCAAAATCACAGTGAGATACTACCTTATACCCATTAGCAGAGCTACTATTAAAAAAACTAAAAAATAATATATATTGGGAATGTTATAAAGAAATCAGAATGCCTGTGCATTGCTGGTGGGAATGTAAAAATGTTACACACAGCTACTATAGAAAACAGTATGGCAGTTCCTCAAAAAATTAAAAATGAAATTACCGCCTGGCCAGTATGATTCAGTCAATTGGATCATTGTTCCATGCACCAAAAGGTCGCAAGTTGAATCCCTAGTCAGGGCACATACCTAGGTTGCAGGTTTGGTCCCCAGTTGGGGTATGTGCAGGAAGCAGCCAATCAATATTTCTTTTACATCCATGTTTCTCTTTCTCTCTCTTTTTCCCTCTCTCTCTCTGGAATCAATAAAATTAAAATTAAATTAAATAACAGTATGATAAAGCCATTTCAGGTCTCAAAGAGATATTTGTATATCTATGTTCATAGCAGCACTATTCACAATATCCAAAAGGAGGAAACAACCTAGTGTACATCAATGGGTGAGTGGATTTTTTTTAATACAGTATATACATAAAATGGAATATCATTCTTCCTTAAAAAAGAATTCCAACATATGTTACAATGTGGATGAATCTTGAGGACATTATGCTAAATGAAATAAGCTTGTCCATAAAAAGACAAACACTGTATGAATCTTATATGACCTACCTAGAATAGTTAAATTCACACAGAGAAAAAGTATGATAGGGGTTGCCAGGGGCTGGGGAGAGGGGAAAATGGGGGAGTTATTGTTAAATGGGTACAGAGGTTAAGTTTTGCAAAAATAAAAGAGTTCTGGAAATGGATGGTGGTGATTACACACTGTGAATGTCATTAATATGACTAAATTGTACACTTAAAATGGTAAATTTTATGTGTACTTTACCGCAATTAAACTTTTTTAAAAAGAAGCAAAGTATTGATTAGACATTATCTAGTATGTTCTTACCCTGTGCATCATCACATTTAAAATTCTAGTATTCACTCTGAGAGTTATGCTATTTTAATACTATAAGGCATTCCCTGGTCTGGTAGCTGAGCTTGTTAGAGCCTGGTCCCAATATGACAAGGTTGCAAGTTCAATCTCAGGTCAGGGCACACACAAGAAGCAAACACTGAATGCATAAATAAGTGGAACAACAAGTCTCTCTCTCTCTCGCGCGCGCGCGCTCTCTCTCTCTCTCTCACCTTTCCTCTCTCTCTAAAATCAATACATTAAAAATTTTTTTAATTGTTTTAAAAAGTAGTTTACCACAGCTGTTGGGAGCACAGCCTATGGAGATCAAATGCCACTAGTGGGATCTTGGTCTCACCATTTTATAATTCTAGATCTTCAAGTGATTACTAACTTCTCTGTGCCTCAGATTCTTCACTTGTCAAGAGAGAAAGCTAATTTCATATATGGGAAGCACTTAAAGAGACAAATAACAAACATTCAATAAAGATGATCTATTATTATCTCCAGGAATTAGATAACTTATCCAAAATCATACAGTTAGTAAGTGTGGAGCCACAATATGAATCCAGATGTAGTAGACTCCAAAATCCAAGCTCCAAAAACTTAAGTATCAAGTGAAACTATATTGCAGATGAAAGTAGTTATTAAAATAATGTTTTAAAAATTTGTAGCAGGAGTATGTGCATGTCTGTGAATCACTCATTTATATTTCTGTTACATAATTTCGCATACTCAGAATGTTAAGTGGCAAAAAGCAAGAAACAATGAAACAAAATGCTTTCACTTTTAATATATATTTTTATAGTAGTTATAATTATATATAGAGAGAAAATATTAATGGCAGCAAATCAATGATGATAACCATTAATATTTTTCAGTACATTCCAAACTTTTCATAATTGGCACACAATTTTTTTATATTTAGAAAAAATAGAGGAATTAAAAGTTCCTATTTGGATGAATAATTTTTCAATAAAAACACATTAATTAAACATAAAAATTTATATAAAAAGAGCTCCAATACTGTGATAAAGTTACTCTACCACCATATATAGAAGCCCCCACAGAAACATTTGAGTTAGCACATTGTAACTAGCTTGTATTTTTAATTTACTCTTTATAATATTTCCATTTCACATATTACAACTATACTACATAGAAACAATTGAATAACAATGCAAATTATTAACTTTCTAAATGAATAAACCTCAGGTTTTCTGGTAGAAATTTTCCTTGATCATTTAATTGGAAAGCTCACATAGAAAGCAGCTAACTTTAATATGAAATAGGCGTTTTTGTTGTTTTTGGTTTTTTAATTTTCCATGTATTTAGAGCAGAGCAAAAAAGACCCCTGATGCTTTTACCTGATTATTCCTATTTTTGAGGAGTTTTGGGGGGTGCATGAACACATGGTTGAATTTCTAAAGTCAACTGATCATTATTTGAGTCAGGAAAACAGAAAGCCTGTGTCTCGCAGTCACTATCTGGTTGCTCCCAAGAGGCACGAGTTACTTCCGGAAGGTAACTGTGGTTACATCGTTGGAAGAGAACTATTAATACATGGGAACCAGAGTGGGAAGAAAGCTGATCTTTCACTATAAGACCTTTTATATCTTCTGAATTTTGTTTCACATACAGGTATTACCATCAGTCTTTTTAAAGAATGATAATAATTATAATGTTTCAAACTTTGAAAGAGACATTGTCTCGATCATGCCAGAAAAGGAGTTTTTATGGTACAAAACCTGTAGCATATAATTTTATCAAACACACAGAATATATCTTCATGATGTATGTGAAAATAACTTGACATAACTACTTACAAACTATGATATAATGATTATACATAAATGTCAGTAAAGTTGATTGTAAAGCATAATTTAATAAATAATTGCCTGGCTATCATAGAAATGGAACAGGGTGAAGTACAAAGAGCACAGACATATAATACAAAATATCCAACTTCTAGTAAAGGACATCATGTTAATCTAGCTTAAAATAACTCCTAACACAATGATTGGCTATTATGTGCTAAATACTACTATGTGTGCTTTAAATGTTTTCTATTTATTTAGTCATCACAATAAACCAATGAGGTACATACTGTTATTAGCTCTAAAGTCCAGATGGGGAAACTAAGGCATGGAGTGTATAAATAACTTAATAGTTAATAGTTAAGGTCACAGAACAGTAAGCGGTAAAGAAAATATGGATCCAAATCTGGATCTAAAGACAATGCTCTTAACTATTAAGCTAAATTCCTCCCTGACTTTTGAGATGTAGATATTACTTAGAGCTCTTTGGCACAGGAGAGTTAACTAAGATTCCCTCAATATTTCAAGTGTTGTACTCCTTTAATTCTATAAACTATTAAAGAAAAATTTTAATACCTAGAGGCTTAGGTTCCTCTGATTTCTTCTGATTCTGGGCTCTAAAATCTCTAAATTTCATTTTGCTTTTTAGCTAACATGGATATAAAACTGAATTCTCTTTCAAGTTAGAGAAAGAAACTATCTTCAACCAATTTTAGTGAGTTTCCTATCCAAGGAAGACATGGATAGGAAACTCATAACACTATTTTAATTTTTTTCTGAATTTTCTTCCCATCTCTTTTATTCTCTTTGCCCTGAGCAGTCATTAAGCCAGTTTGACTAAATGTGCTTTCCCAAAAAGAAGTCTGATCAAAAATTACCTTTACTCTGTTTTCCATTAACATGTAAAACAACAATAAAGGAGTTACTAATATTCATTGAACAGATCATTAGTGAGCATCTTCTATTGGCCAAGCCAGAAAGATTTGTGTTTCTGCAGCATTTAGTTTTTTGCTTGCAGAAGAATAACCAAATAAATAACAGAAAAATATCAAGGAGTAACTAGGGCTTTGCAAAAAAAAAAAAAAAAATTACACTAGCTTCAATTTAGACTGTAAATTGGGTATTCAGGTAAAACCTCTCTTGGAAGGTGACATCTGAACTGAAAGCTCAAATAAAGAACCAGTCCGATCAGGCAGAAAGAGATGTTAACACAAAGCTCTAAATTAGTAACAACTGTTATATTCTAAGAACAGAAAGAAGGCATGTGGCAACAGTAGCGCGCAGGGAGACAGTGGTCCATCACAAGGCCAGAGATGGATGAAGAGGCATGCTCAACTACAGCGTATAAGCTAGAGAGATAAGTTGTTTTTATTTTTTTGTTTTTTTTTTTCTTTCCCATTCTAAGCTGCCTAAGTTTGGGTTCAATCAGAGATGCAGAAGCAGTGGAAATGATATTGAAAAACAAATCTTAATGCAATTGTGGAAGTTGGTAAAACAATTTTCCTTGCTGTTGTTGCTTCCTTGGCTCTGAGCCTGAAGTCATCAGAGCAGGCATTTGAGAAGAAAAGATGGGCATAAAGTAGGGGTGTAAAAGGACAAATTGGAACTCATGCAGAAGCATAAGGATGAGCTGGAAACACTAAGCACAACCTGAGCAGGCTATGGTAACAGTGCCTGTCTGTACATCGACCTTCTAAGCTTAAATATGGCTGCTGCTTTACTTCCACCTTCCAAATCTAAAACAAATTTCTTTTGATGCCAATGTTAGCCCAGAACCACACAGGGAAAGGAATTCTGGGAGACAAAGTTTCAACTTAGTTGACACAGTGCAATGCACTAAAAAAAGTATAATGGGAAGGCACTGGATAGTTTTAAACAGCAGACAGACATAATCTGATCTTTTAAAATCATCACAATTACTATTGCTGTGGTAATAAATTAAGTGGTAGATGGAATTCCAAGATGGATACAGGAAGCCTCTTAAGGATCAAGTCTAGCCAGTGGTATTCCAATAAATGTTTAACAGCCTGCTAGGGGAGAAGAGGAGTACTTGTATGTTCAACAAACTCTTTGGTATACAACATTCCACCCTGGACAATTTCAAGCCACCAATGGCTTAGCAACAAGGTCTTTGAATTCCCATAAGTTTAACAACTACTTTTCATGTGCTGGGACCAGTCAGCTGAGGCATACAGCTGAGTCTAGCTGAGAGATGAAGAAGCCTAGCTGGAAATGAGTTTCCGCTACTTGAAATTGAAAGAGTCACTGCTAATACTATACTCAACATTGGTTCCTCTCTGTGCCCTGAACAAGCTTGGGCAGCTTGACACTGTTTTTCTTGAGCATGACATACTTCCCTGGGAGGTTCCTTCAGCATTCCTGCAAACAGATCCCTCGTGTACAATTTCAACAGGCCTTCTAAATATCGTATGTTAAATCAGCTTCAATTCAAGCAGAATATCCCACTAGAGAAGAAGATGAAATGAGGCATGGCTTATTATGTTCAGTCACTGCACGTTGACTAAATTTGGAGGAAAAAAGTCTGAATCTCAGTGCAACAAATGGAACTGAGCTTCTTACATCTGATTGTCTACCTATACTGTGAACAAACTAAAGCCTCTGCTTTGGTCCAGAGAATCATAATTGGTAAGCCATATTCAGATGCAGGTTTTAAACTGGGAACTTTAGTATTGTCCTTTAGACGGTATTATCTGACTAGGCTTTTTCCCATATAGCACCATCCTCTTGAAATGCACAGAGCTCACAGCCAAATAAGAAAATACAGAGTTGCTCTAACCAATAGAGGGCATCCTTACAGCAGGAAGAGAGGGTTTATATTCTACAAAAAGAGCAAATACAAACTATAAGTTATTGTTCAGGACACGAGAAAACATTGCTACAATAGTGAATGTCTCTTCATGAAATGGCATTCATCATTATTTTTATTTACTACCTAATTAAAAAGATTGTTACATTATCAAAGAACAAGTAGAAAAATGAGATATGACTCATAATTTATATGGCTGATTTAATGTACAAATCTACCACATTGCTGAGTTACAAAAATGTTATTTTTTTTCTGGAAAACAGGCAGTAACCCAATCATGTAGAGTACATGGCTTCTCTTGCCCTCCTTTCTTAGCAATGCTCTGCTAATATAGGTTCCATTATCTTAGTAAGCTTTGCATAGGAAGAGACTATTTGGAGGTTCTCGGTGATAACACAGCTTTATTATCATAAATTGATTTCTTTGGGGTGAATCCTAGTTTTTTTAATTCAGAATTCTATGCAACAAACCTGAAGGTTGGGAAAGTGATTAAAAGAACATGTAATTTACTGCCCCATCTAATGGTTGTATACCTTCATAGTATTTCTGCATGCACTTAAACACCTTCAAGGCAGAGCTACAGACTAAATGCAGGTCCTCTCGTTCCTCAACAGTTGTTTTTTTGTTTGTTTTTACTCCAAGTGTTCATCTATGTGTCTTCCATTCCTTAATGAAGTCAATAGATTAGATAGATATAGATAGATAGATAGATAGACAGATAGATAATGATACGATTTGATATGGTTAATAAAGTACAGGTATATGGATGATGTCCTTAAAGTCCTAGGTCATAGAGTTCATCAAGGCTATGCTAGATTTTTTTAAAATTCAAAGTGAATATGCCTGTGGCTGTCAAGTAGTCATACCAAATTGATTGACAAAGTGATAAGAGTAATTAAGATTATGTTCTTTATAATTAGCAATCTATTAATGACTAATAGATCAGTTACAAAACTACAAGACAGATGGCTAGAGAATGACCAAAGGATTGTGCAGTTGTTGGAATTGTTAAGGTCTTTACTTTTTGAGACCTTGGATATCATCAATTATAGAATTGGGCTATTGAACTATGAATGGAAACAGGGTATTCCAGTTACTATAGCTGCAAAACAAACCTGCCCAGTTTTAATGGTGTAAACAATCATTTTATTATGTTCACATATCCTGTTTGTCAGGCATTCAGACAGGGCAGAACCTGGACAGGTTTCTTTTTTTCTGCTTTTCTTTCTCTCCTTCCTTCTTTCCTTCCTTCTTTCTTTCCTTCTTTCCACCTTTCCTCGTTTCTTCTTTTTTCTCCACAATGTCTAATGTTTTAGCTAAGTTCAAAGGCTCTTGATAAGAAAATGTCCTGGAGATTGAAATCATCTGAAGGCTTGTTAGCTCATATATCTGACAGGAAATGCAGGCAGCAGGTTCCAATCTTGGCTAGAGCAATTTTGCTTGAGTTCTAAGAGCATTAATTTCAAGAGGACCAGGAAGAAACTTTTCTGCCTTTAATAACATCATAAGTGACATGTGTATGACTTCTGCTGTATCACAAGTGCACACAGATTCCAGGGAGAGAGACCATATATCCCCTATTTCTCAGTGTAAAGAACCTTAAGAAAACATTGTAACAGGAGCATGTGAGAAGGATAGCTCATATAGGGCATCTGGCAATGGTCAGAAAAAGGAAGGTAAAAAGTAAAAGAAGACAAATAAAACAGAAGGAAATGTCATTTTGTAACTCTTTGTCATTTTGCCATGCTGTATTTGTCAAAAGCAAGTCACCAGGTCACAGTCAAGTGAAGAGAATTACACATGAACACGAGGATCAGGAAGCTGGCATCATTGGGACACATCTTAGAAGCTGCCTCCCATATTCCCTCACCTGTGCAATGTACCTCCCTACAACTCATAATAAGCACCAGTAGGAACTTTTGAGAATACAGCCTCCAAACCCTTCCATCTCTCCCTTTCCAATCAGAAGTCAGTATATAGCTAACAGCCCTTCCTTTTTAACACACTCCCCACAGAGATGTGCAGCAATTAGAATTGCACTCCACCACTTTTAAATAAAAATCAGTGCATAAAGAAAGGGAAAAAAAGATAGACTCTGGACCAATACAAGTATCTTAATCATAATTTCTTGATATGAATTTCTAAATAACCAATCCTTTCATCATTCTAATAGAACCTCTCAGTGTGTACAGTCCCTTGTTCTGTACCACACTCCCCTATTCATAGCGGGCAGAAATGACAAACTCATTTGGTTATGGATTATTCAGTGGTCCCTAAAGAGATATATGCCCTTCAACACAGACTTAGCATAAAGTTATTATTTTTCTTGTCACATTTTCCTATGGACACTTCTATTTTCTAAAGCCATGTCATATTTTCTTTGAAAATAATATTTGTACGATGGAAGAGATTTGTTGAGTAAAATTAATTTTCCAAAGGGATCAGCAGTTAGATGTAGACTTCAAAGTAATGTAATTTATACCACTGAGCTGTTTTTGACCTGTAAATTTACAACCTGCCCGCTGTCACTTTCTTGTTCAATCATAGAAGATGCAGGGCATCAGTCTTTGAAAGAAGAAAGATGACCTCACAGTGCCAGGCCTCCAGGGCTCCTCCAAAATAGGGTAGCTTTTTGTTTTTGAAGTGCCGGCCAGTAAATGACTTCGTAGCTCTGAGTGCAGTTTTAATTTTCTTAAATCTCAAAACAAGATAAAATATCAGGACTCTCTTAAGAAAGAAATAATGTGATACTGAACAGATTATAAGTTAAAAACTAGTAGATTTAATTGAGTCCACTTTTACATGATGAGCCTAAAGAGATATTTTTAATGTATAAAGAATAAAGAAGAGGAAATATCTGTGCTCACCAGGCTAGCTTTTCCAATCTCCCTGTGCATTAATCTTGTCGTTTTTAGTAAGTTCCTATTAATTATTACATCTTCAAATGATACAACATCACATTCAAAAGGCCTTATTGTAGCAATGATTTTTATCTTCTGAATTCTTAATAAAAATTTAGATTTCGTCGTCGGCAGCCGTCCGTCTCGAGAGACGATGGTGTAGCTTCTTAAGAGTCTATCTGCACCGCCGAGAATGGCTGTGCAGTCCGACTCGGGAGTGACACGGTATCTGTCTCCTCCCATGTTGAATCGACATCTTGCGATGACGCTGGAGTGTCCTCTCCAGTGAAGCTGAAGCTACAGAGCCTGGGCAGGGTGATATGGAGGGTCTGCTGTTGCCCATGCAGCAGACCCCCCCTCTCTTCGCAGCTGAAGGGTCCAAGGGAAAGACGGAGTCAATACAGCTTGGCTTCAGGTGCGCCGCAGGAGTTGCCGGTGTTGACTACAACGTCAAACCGCCTTAGGGACTCCGGCTCCGGATTTTCTGTCGGGGTTTACTCCCTTAGCCTTTCCCCTGAAGAGGTATGCCGCAAGGCAGCGGAGGTTTTTTGGAGTCAGAGTTTTCCTTCTCTGAAAATTTAGATTTAGTACACAGCAAATTGCACTGCTCTAATGGAGTGGTACCTTAATATCAATTCCTGTACTGATTTCTTCCTTTTTTCTTAAAATAAATTCAGATCTCTCCTCCATTTAAGTATGTGCATTATTCTGAAAAACTGGTCTGCATTCATCAATGCCCCTCTCATAGCTTTTACTCTCAATATGGTTAAACGATTACCCTAGGCTCAGCTCCTTAAACCAGTGTCTTCAATTTTATGTTATCTTTCTGCCAAAATTCTTGGAAATTTAACAGCTCTTTGATCCAAACCAATCTGGACTTTCCAACTTTGCTTCCAATTCCAGAGCTCTTCTTGTTTTTTTATTATATCTCTTAAAATGTGCTACTTCCTTTCAAAGAGACCTCTATTCCTTTGAGTGATTTCCTGATCCTCTCCTGCATCATCTCCGGAACTTTCCTCCATTTCCATATTTTAGTCACCATATGGTCCACGCTCTAATTACTCTGTGCCTAGTTCAAGGCAACAACCTCCCAGATGATACATCTACTTCTCCCCTAGTTGTGTGCTGAAGCCTTTTTTTAACAGTTTATGAGAGTGGCTTGTTAAATTTCCAGTAATTTTGTGCCAGTTGGTTTTTAATAAAACCTACATTTCACTATTTTGTATTAGCTTGATCTTGAGTTTTTTACATGGTGGAAGTATTTACACCATAGAAGCTGGCAAATACTCCAAATTAGGACTCTGGTTTTTAGAGAAAGTTACTGAACATTTGCCAGCAGGTCATTGTCATTGTACAGTGACACATCAGGCTACTCTGCTTCATCTTTCCCTTGGTGTATGGTCCATGACTGTATATGGGTGCCATTAGGGTTTTCTAGAGAAACAAAACCAACAGGACATACTTATACAGAGAAAAGATATAAATGTGTATATGCAGATTTATTATAGTAATTGGTACACATAATAATGAAGTCTGAGGAGTCCCAGGATCTAATATATGCAAGTTGAGGACCAGGAAAACAAGTGATATAATTAATTCCTAGTCCAAAGGCCTGATGGTTTAAGGCCCAATTCAAGTCCAAAGGCCTCATGCAAGGGTGCCAATGTCTCATGGCAAAAGAATATGTGTGCCTCAGTTCAAGCAGAGGAAACAAATTCACTTTTTTCTACCTTTTTGTTCCATTTTGGCTATCAATGGATTGCCTTGATGACCACCTGCATTAGAGAGAACAACCTTCTTTACTCATTCTACTAGTTTGAATACTAACCTCTTCTGGAGATACCGTACCGTCACAGACACATTCAGAAATAATATTTTACTAGCTATCTGGATATCCCTTAACCAAGCCAAGTTGACTCAGAAAATTAACCCTCCCAGGTGCATTTGACCAATCAGTGAAAACACGAAGGTCCAATAATAGCAAAGAGGATATCTTTGGCTTTAACTATAGTTTCAGGTAAGAGAGAGAAACAGAGATAATAGGAAATAAGGAAAAGATTAAGGGATAAGGTTGTTAAGTCTGAGAACAGGGTCCAATCAAAAGGGCCTGAGACAACTGAGCTCAATAACTTAGACTATTACCTTTCTTAAATCAATTAATGACTCTATATCTATCTCATCTAAATTGTCCTAGAAATCTTCCAAGACTGAATCAAGAAGAAAGAGAAAATTGCAACGGCTGATACCTACTAACAAAATCAAATCCATAACCAAAAAACTCCCAATAATCAAAAGTCCTGGACCAAATGGCTTCACAAGTGAATTTTACTAAACATTAAGAATAAATAAGACTAAGCCTTCTTAAACTACTACAACAAATTTAAGAGGAGAGAAGGCTCCAAAGATCATTTTATGAGGTGAAAGTTACCCTGATTCTAAAATCAGAAAAACACTCTCAAAAAAAAAGAAAATTACAGGCCAATATCCATGATTGACATAGATGTGAAAATCCTCAACAAAATATTAGCAAACCAAATTCAGCAGTACATTAAAAAGATCATACACCATGATCAAGTGGGATTTATTCCTGGGATGCAAGATTATTTCAATATCCAAAAATAAATTAATATGATATGCTACATAAACAAAATAAAGGGTAAAGATTTTATGAACACATCAATGGATTCAGAAAAGACATTTGAAAAAATTTAACACCGATTTATGATAACAACTCTCAGCAAGTGAGGAGAGAGGTAATATACCTCAACATAATAAGAGTCACTATGAAAAACCAACAGCTAGCATCATACTCAATTGCTGAAAGCCTTTTCTTTAAGGACAGAAATAAAAGAAGGATGCTCATTTTCACCACCGTTATTCAATATAATATTGGAAGTTCAACCACAGCAATCAGATAAGAAAAAAGAAGTAAAAGGCATTCAAGTTGGAAAAAAGAACTAAAACCTGAAGAAGATACAAATAAACATTCCCAAAGTGATCAGCAGATTCAATATAAACCCTATCCAAATTCTAATGGCATTTTTCACAGTACTAGAACAAGTAATCCTTAAATTTGTATGTAACCACAATAGACCCCAAATATCCAAAGCAATCTTGAGAAAAAACAAAATTGGAGGTATTATGCAATCTGATATCAAAAATATGCTAAAAGGCTAATATAGTAACCAAAACAGCATAATACTGGCATAAACCCAGGTACATATATCAATGGAACAGAATAGAGTCCATAAGTAAACCCACACCAATATGGTCAATTAATGTATGACAAAAGAGGGGGAAGACATAATGGGGCAAAAACAGTCTCTTCAACAAATAGTGTTGGGAAAACTGGACACATACATGCAAGAGAATGAAACTGAATCATTATCCTAAACACTATATAAGAATAAATTCAAAATTATTTAATATTTACACATATAAATTAAAACCATAAAACTCCTAGAAGAAAACATAGGCAGCAAACTCTTTGACATGGCCCTTAGTAATGCTTTTCCTGATATATCTCCTCAGGGAAGGAGACAAATGAAAAAAATAAACAAATAGGACTATATCAAACAAAAAAAAATTGCACAGTGAAGTAAATCATCAACAAAAGAAAAATAAAACTTACTATTTGGGAGAAGGTATTTACCAATTATGTATCAGATAAGGTGTGTGCATATGAAATATAGAAGGAACTCTTACAACTTAACACCAACAGAAACAAACATTCAGATTAAAAAATGAGCAGAAAACCTGAATATATGTATATTTCTCCAAAGAGGACATATAGATGGCTAATAGACATATGAGAAGATGTTCAACATCACTAATCATCAGAGAAATGCAAATTAAATTACAGTGAGATATCACTTCACACCTGTCAGAATGGCTATCCTCAATAAATCACCAAGCAACAAGTGCTGGTGAGGTTGTGAAGAAAGGGAACACTTTTGCACTGTTATTGGGATTGCATATTGGTGCAGTCACAATGGAAAATATTATGAGATTTCTCTAAAACTACCATGTGATCCAGAAATCCCATTTCTGAGTATTTACCCAAAGAAAGTCAAAACACTAATTCAGAAAGATATACAGTAGTCCCTCTCTATATTGTGGTTCACTTATTGTGGCTTCACTGTATGGCAGGATTTTTAAAAATATTATATTTAATTATCTATTGCGGATTTTTCGCTATATCGCGGGATTTTGCAGTACTGTATATGTATGTTGCTAAAGTTATGTAGGTTTAAGAGTATAGAATAAATTTAAGGTTCCTACTTCGTGGGGAGGGGGGTCTAGAACGTAATACCCGCGATAAGTGAGGGAATACTGTATGCAACCCTGTATTCATTACAGCATTGTTTACAATAGTCAAAATAAGGAAGCAACCTAAGTGTCCATTGATAGACAAATGGATAAAGAGGAAGTAGTTCAAATATATAATGGAATATTACTCAGCCAAAAAAAATTATATCTTGCCATTTGTGACAACATGCATGGACATAGAGAGTCTCATGTTAAGTAAAATAAGTCAGAGAAAGACAAATACCATATGATTTTCCTTACATGTGAAATCTAGAAAACAAAACAAAGTGAAAAAGCAAAACAACAAAATCATAGATACAGAAAACACGTTGATGACTGCCAGATAGGAAGGATGTTAGAGGCTTCAGTAAAAGGTGAAAGAGATTACATATAAATTTCCAGTTATAAAAGGGGGTGTAAAGTATAGCACTGGAAATACAGTCAATAACATTATAGTAGCTATGTATGGTTTCAGGTGAGTACTAGGCTTATCAGGGTAATCACTTTGTAAGTTATATAACTGTCTAATCACTATATTGTATATGTGAAACTAATATAATATTGTATGTCAACTGCAATTGAAATTTTCTTAAGTAATAAAAATATTTAAAAATTTGTACTAGATAAGATGGGGGGCTGTGTTTACTAGGTGGATGATATACTACTTCAAACATCCAGGCTTTATGATATAAAAATCAAAAAGATCTGAGCACTTAGCAGTAAAGAAAGTTAAAGATCTTTTTTATTGACATTTACTGCACTAATTTTTTTTGATGTTATGAAAATTCTTCAGTCACTTCTTTTTCTGCTTCCCATGTTAACTTTAAACAAAATCATCAAGAAGAAAGTTTGTAAGTTTTGGCTATAATTTAAATTAGGAGAAATACTTTGTGGCTGTCTCTTGAAGTATAATCAGCAATATGAATTGGAAAATTCCCATTCAATAAATATGCTTTAATCTCTTCGATGTTTACTGTATAATTTCTCTGTCTCAAATGCAAAATGGTTAGTACTTTCATCTTTCCTCGTTCCTTATTATTTGTGATTCAGAAGTTTTGGCTGAAAGTATTTTTAGCAGAACTTTTTAGAAAAACTTTATATTGTATCATAATGTCAGTTACTTGATAGTAATTTTATTATCCAAAATAATTTTAATTTTACATAATTATATTGAAAATATAATATTACATTGATTTTTTCTAGATAAGATTACTTTTCTAGAAACCATAAAGATCAAATTGGTTATTATTCTATGATAACTACTTTGAAAAATACAATTTTTAAGAAAGTTAACAGTTAAATGCTTCATTAAATGTCTCATAGATATTGTTAAAGTTAGCTAGCATATGTGTTTTTAGTTAGTTTCTAAAACCTAATGAGAGTGAGTTATATTATTAATCATATTGCACAGCTCTGATTTCCAAAACTGTGTTTTCCATATTTTAAGACTTAAGCTCTATAATCAATTTTTCTTTTCTAATTGATCTAGTTAAAGAATTTCCTATAAATAAAGATAATGTGAAAGTAAAAGCAATCTGTAATTAAACCGTCTGTGTTAATGTAACAAGAATTTTTTTTATTTTTGTATCTCCCTGATTTAATTTGTTATAGAAAACATTCATCAAAAAGGAATTATAAATAATAAGTTATATTTCATAGTGTATTATTAAATGATTAACATTAAAATGATGGCCTGGTAGCAACCAGAATATAAAATAAATTAGTTGCATATCACTTTATGTATTTCTTTCAGAATCTTAGCACTGTTTATTATTTGTTTGAAGAATAATAGAAGTCATCTTTTCATCTCTGTCCATATGCACTTTAAATTTGTCTTTCATGTTTCCTTTAATGAGAACTTGATCTTAGTAAGTTGAATATAATAGTGTAAATTTTCACTTCAGTTTGTTTGCATTTATGGCTAGAATCTTCCCAAGTTCTCAGGACCCAGTCATCTTGCCATATTCATCTTAAAAATTATTAAGGAACCCTGCAGGAGAGTAGAAGTGAATAAGCCAACATCTACACATCTGTAATCACAAAAAAGAGACACAAAACATGTGACCTTTTGATGATGGTTTGATAACAGCATATATTATTAGGCAAATACAAAGGACAGCATAGATAAGTGGGATAAAAGCAGTAATGTCACTTAAGTTATCAAACCTTGGTTTGAAACTTACATGGGTAACTTTCAGCTTTATGATTTCAAATGAGTAACTCAGAGAGTTTGCTCCTTGTTTTAAACAATGGCATACCTGTCATTCATAGATGCAGTGCACATTAATTTATATAACATATAAAAGCACCTGCTCTTAATGGTAACCTATTTTATCGCACTTAAGTTCTGCACAAATGCCACTCAAACTTTAAAAAAAAAGTGCTTACCACGTGCTTACTAGCTAGCATTTCACTAAGACATTATATCCTCACTAGTCGATATTGAATTAGAAAACAGAAAATATCTGTCAGACCTTTAAAATACAGATCATTCTTTCCTAATGAATGTAGTAAGAAGTAAGGAAGAGAATACTGGACTAAGTATTCTGAAGAAGATGAACCTAGATGACCTTAACAGTAATTCACTGTATGATTTTCCCATTTCATCAAATAATGTCTACATCTGCTAAGGGCTAAGTTGTTATGGGTGCTGGGGGTAAAATAAGAAGCAAAAAAATATATTAATGGCTCTTTCTCCCACTTTGGGGCCTAATGAGAATAACAGACAATTAAACCTGCAGTACAGCACAAGTAACTGTGATATTATAGAAGAAATAGAGGCTATAGCAAGATGCATAGTAGGATGCTGAAGAAGGCCTATGAGCTGGGGTGCAAGGAAGATTTCATTGAGGAAGTGACATCTTACACTTCCATTCACTCTTTCTCTAGCT